>NC_056746.1:1139804463-1139836963 GCF_019279795.1 Protopterus annectens
AATCCTGGCAGCCAACTTCAAACTTAATAACTTTTCTGTCATCACTGTTGTGGCCATTTATATTCCCCCAGGTGATAATATTCCCCTTCTTGAAAATTTTCTCTCCTCTCTCACTGAACACTGCTCTAATGAAACAATTTTCCTTGCTGATATCAATATATGGCTAGCAGTAAGTGACCATAACTCTTCCTCTTGTATTAATTTAAATGGGTTTACACAACTAATATCTGAACCTACTCACTACAATAACTCACAGACCCGTAATACTTTACTAGACTGGATATTAGTGTCTGATCCTTCTGTATATCATAATCCCAAAACCTTACCAAATTTAGTGATCACTCTCCAGTAACAGTTACTAGATATACCCCTAACTTTACCAGACCTCGTAGATACATAACTTGTCGAACGCTATCCACCTTCTCTCCCGATACTTTTAATTCTCTTCTTTCAAGAATCAACTGGAGTCACCTAAATCAGCTGTTTCTGGATGAAGCATTTCAGTCATTTAACTCTACTTTTCTTAACATATTAAACTCTCTAGCACCAGTTCGCAATGTCAGAATAAAGTCTAAGATATCCCCATAGCTCTCTAAAACTACCTGTACCCTAATGAGAAAAAGGGACAGGATCTGGAAAATTTGGAAGAGATCAAAACTTTCTACTTACTGGCAAAACTATAGAGAACTTAGAAACTTGACAGAAAAACACATCAGTAAAGAGAAAAAGGAATTCTATTTCAACCCACCTACAACACTAAAATCTAATCCTAAAAAGTTCTGTAATTCAGTCAACCAAATATTGCATCCTGGAATCCCTTGTACTCCCAATCCCTACCCAAATAATATACCCAAAGACACTGCCACTATCTTTAACACCTTTTTATTGACACTGTAACAAAGATGATTAATACAGCCTCCCCTCCTGCTAATGATCCATATCACACTGCCCTACTTTCTGGGTCTAACCCCTCGAAACCCTTTGCTCTTAAACCTGTATCTACTGATTTATATCAAATCTCTACTCTCCAAACTAAAACATTGCTCTACCTCTGCTCATAACATTCCTTCCTACTTCCTCCAGCTAGCAGCCAATACTATTGCACTCCCTGTGTCTGTCTTGATTAACCGTTCCATCGCTGAGTCTTATGGTCCATCTATCTGGAAAGAATTTTATGCATTATATATCCACAAAGGAGGAATTTCCCAAGAGATCTCTAATTTTAGACCTATAGCAATTCTGTCACCCCTCTTAAAGCTACTTGAAAAATGTAAACACATGCAAACTCTGCAATATCTTTTACAGGAAAACCTACGGACTCCCTCTCTCATCATGGTTTCCACCCAAAACACAGTAAGAGTACTGCCCTAATCTCTTTTAGCAACACTATTTCCTTGGCTCGTGATAACAAATTTGTCTCATGTTTATTTTTAGATCCATCTAAAGCCTTTGACACTGTCTCACACACTCTCCTTCTCAATAAACTGACTAACCTTAACTTCTCTCTTGCTACTGTTACTTTGTTTTCCTGCTTGTCTCTCTAAATCGATCACGAGCAGTGAAATGGCTCTCTGCACTCTCCCCTCCCCTCCCTGTAAAAATGGGTGTTCCCCAAGGATCTATTCTGGGCCCACTGCTATTTGACATCTTTAACAATTTACTGTACATCTCTTGCCCTCGAGTCATCTTTTGATCAATATGCAGATGATTTTACTACGATTACTGTCTCCCCTGGTCTCATTACTACTTCTTTTCTATTTCTCCTTCTATTTCTCCCAAAAACTCTAACCCATCTTAAATCTACTTTTACTACAGTATCTCTTAATAACACTCAAATAGTACCTGAACCCAGCTCCAAACTCCTAGGTGTCACCATAGATGATCAACTTAAATTTGACATGCACATCAATAATTGCATCAAGAAGACTCATCAGAAACTAGGCCTCCTATACAGAAACAGAAAGATGTTCATCGTGTTACACTGCTGCAGTCATCACTCTTGGGTTATCCTGCTGTCAGGCGGTCCCGCAGTCGGCCCGAGTTCCAAAGTCTTGGTCCGGCATCGGTTGCTGTCGCTTCTTCCCTGACGTCAGTGCGCCAGGGTATATAAGATGCATCAGACGCCATTTTCTTCAGTCTTTCTTGCCACGCGGTGCCCGAAGCAGAAGCATTTCGCACGTGCTGGTCAGCCGACTCCTGAGATTTTCAAATCGAATTTCAGACCGAAGTCTTCATAAAACTAAGTACCCCATTGGGGAACCTTTTCTTGCCTCAGTCCGATGTCAGAAAAAGTTAACAACTGCATTTCTTGTGGGAAGCAAATACCTCATAAGGACTTTCATTCTTATTGTATTCCTTGCCTAGGCCCAGACCACAACGTCACAGGTTGTCGGTTTTGTGCTAGGTTTAATAAATGAACTATTAAACGTCGGTTTGATTTCGCCCGACATTATTTTGGTGGGAAATTTAATTATACCATGCCGTCGGAGCAACCGACGACAGGAGTGCATAAAAAACGCAAAGATAAGGACAGGCAGCCGAAATCCAAACCGGACTCCGAGGCCTCTGCTAGACCAGTCGCCGGTTCTCCGGTTTTCAGTGAGGCGCCTACGCAGCCCCTGATGACAGCTGATTTAGACCCCCAGGCGACATCCGATTCACAAGCGGAGATTACTAGGCCTTCACAACCTTTAGGCCCTTCCGACTCCTTACCTGAAGGAGATTCCGGTGCAGTTGAAACGCCTTCAGTTGCTGAAGGTGTCTTCAGACCGACTACACTCACTATTAAATCCTATGCAAAGCTGAAAACTCCTTTAAAAACAAAGACAACTGCACAGCAGTCTCCAGTACAAGGCCCCATGCCTAGGAAACAGATGCTTAAGATGGCTGAAGACTTAATTACCCTAATCAGGGGTTCCCATCCCCCTCCTGATAAAAGGCCAAAGCAGGAGGAGGACTACGCTTCCTCTGACCAGGTTTCAATTTCCTCAGACTCTTCTGAGGAACAGGAATATTCCTTTTCCCCTTATGAAGATTCTGATGCTGAAGAGTCTATCCCTTCTGCATCTCCCCCAGAAGACTAATCTTTTGGGGAAACCTTACATACTATGAGGGAACATTTCCACTGGGAAGGCCAGGATTACTCTGATTCTAAGAAAAGGCTCTGAGAGTTCCTTTTACTATCCCAACACAGACCACTTGCAATTCCACCTGTGTTAGACATTGTGGATGATGTTTATTCAGAATCTAGCCTTAACCCAGATTCTCTACCTCCTGCACCAGCCAAACCAGACAGATACTACAGAGTCCCTGACTCACACAAATTCCTGTATAAAAGCCCTGTTGCTGACCCAGAAACCATTTCCCAGGGTCCCAAAGGGGTTAAAGCCTCTACTGCTAAAAATCCTGTGCCTTCTGAAAGGGATTCTAGAGCACTAGACAGATGAGGAAAGAAAGTATATACCTCAGCTACTCTAGCTATGAGGACTTTAAATTGTCAGTTTCACATGCTGAAATATCAACAATATCTGATGTCTCAATTAAAACAAAAAATGCTCGCACATACAGACCAGCCAGATTACAAGGAAATGCAAGATTTGTTGCATTCAGCTGAACAAGTGGAAAACATACTTTGCAATGTGGATTTGATTCATTGGAAGCTTCTTGTAGAGCAGCAGTGACAGGGTCTGTCAAACGTAGGCATGCTTGGTTAAAAGAACAAACTTTACCTGATCATGTTAAAGCAAAGTTATTGGATGCACCCTTACATCAGGATGTTTTATTTGGTGTAAAAGCAGAAGAAGTTTTAAAGAAAATGGAGGATAAGGCAAAATCTATGCAGACGGTCAAGGATTTTTTTACAGGTTCAACCTCCTTGTTTCAGCAGAAATTGGCCAACCAAAAACTGGTCCTTTCCAGCTTCTGCCAGACCACAGAGGGGCAGATACAGACGCCCAAGAGGCAGAGGCCAGCCACAAGGCTCTGAGCAGCCTCGACAATGGAGTGCCACAACACAAAAAGGAGGAGACGACAGGTCTGAAACTACCAGAAGACAAACACAATGACTCACCCCTCCGACTACCAAGCAAAACCCTCTTGGCAGCTCCCTTGGGGGGAAAACTAGCACTTTTTGCAGACAATTGGCACATCATCACAAAAGACAAATGGGTCCTAAATGTTGTATCTCAAGGATACAGATTCCACTTTCACACTTTGCCAAGGATAAAAGGAATGCCAAACCTGCCACCAAATCAATGGGCAGAGGCTCAAAAGCAAATTTCAGCTCTCATGGACATGAGAGCCATTCAACAGGTTCCTACACAGGAGCAAGGACAATGATTTTACTCCAGACTGTTTCTAGTTCCCCGAAAGGACAAAGCTTGGAGACCCATTCTGGACCTCTCAATTCTAAACACATACCTGGAAGTACCCAAATTCAAGATGCTAACACTACAGCAACTTCTTCCCATGCTGGGCAAGAAGGCTTGGCTAGTAACTTTGGACCTCAAGGAGGCATACCTGCATGTCCCTATCAGACAAAATTGCAGAAGATACCTCCGATTTATTGCAGGTTCAACCCATTACCAATTCTCTGCACTGCCCTTTGGGTTATCTGCTGCACCCAGGGTCTTCACAAAATTCCTGGCACCAGTAATTGCATACTGCAGACAAAGAGGGATTCAAATATATCCATACCTGGACGACTGCCTTATTCGAGCAGAAAGCAAGGACATTCTATTAAAGCATCTGGCATTTGTCAGAAACCTACTAAGTTGCCTAGGGTACACATAAACGAAAAGAAGTCAAAACTAGTGCCCTCACAAGACATAATATCCCTGGGTGCCAGCTTAAATACAACGGCCCAGATGGCTTACCTCACGCCAGACAAGCCAAGTCAACTGACTCAATACTTCAAAATGATGGCAACAAAGACCCAACTCCCTGCAAGAAAAATTCTGCAGGCCTTGGGATTCATGGCATCTTGCATACTACTAATACCATTTGCAAAACTGCATATGAGGAAATTACAATGGTATCTGAAAAGCGTTTGGTCTCAACACAGCCACAGCTTGGAAACAATAATTCCACTCATTCCCTGCCTTCTTGCTCAGGCATGTCACCTCAACAAGGGTCAGCCTTTCACCGTACTCACAGCCAGGCAAACTATAACAACAGATGCATCGGATTATGCCTGGGGAGCACACATGGCAGGACAGGGTTTTCAGGGCAAATGGTCTGCAATCAAAGGCATCTACATATCAATCAAAAAGAGATGCTAGCTGTACAAAATGCCCTAACAGCTTTCAAGGACCTCCTACATCCAGGACAACTCCTAATAAAGATGGACAACACCACAGTGATGTGGTACATAAACAAGAAGGGGGCACACACTCCTTACCCCCTATGCAGACAAGCAATGACCTTGTGGAACACAGCACTGACCTACCAAGTTCAACTACAAGCACAATTCCTGCCAGGAAAGAAAAACACACTGGCAGACGATCTAAGCAGAAACATCACAGATCCTCACGAGTTGAAACTAGATCCACAAGTATTCGCAATGATAACTCAAAAATGGGGGAGCCCAGGCATAGATCTGTTTGCTTCCCCCCAAAACTACCAATTACGGAAATTCTGCACAAGGACATACCACACACTAGCTTGGAAAGTGGACGCCCTCTCATTCAGTTAGAAAACATTGACAGTGTATGCCTTTCCTCCACTGCCTCTTCTAGCAAAGGTGCTGCTGAAAGCCAGATTAGAGAGGCCACAAATGATACTCATTGCTCCAGACTGGCCACGCCAACACTGGTATCCAATACTAAGGAACATGGCTGAAGGCCCACCATGGATTTTGCCTACAATTCCTCACCTGCTCACTCAGCAAAACAGTCAGATTCTACACAGCCAGCTCAAGACTTTAAATCTGGCTGCATGGCAAATTGCCTAAATAACCAGTCAACACTTCTTTCTAAAGCTGTGATTGACGTCATTCTGGAGGCCAGGAGGCCCAGCACCAGGAAAGTCTGTTCAGACAAATGGAAAAGATTATGCGCCTGGAATCAGGCTAAAGGCCAAAATCCCCTTGTCCCAAATATTCCTCAGATTCTTCAATATTTAACTGAGATGTTGCACAAAGGACTTTCCTTCTAATCTATTAAGATCCACGCCTCAGCTATTTCAGCTCAGTACAACACGGATCCTCCTATATTTTCACATCCATTACTAAGACAGTTCCTCAGAGGGGCTAAGAACATAAGACCGCCCCGGAGAGCACCAACACCAACTTGGGATCTCAACTTTGTTCTGGAAAAGCTTACACTTCCGCCCTTTGAACCAGCTTTCACTGCTTATCTACAGTTCCTATCATGGAAAACTGCCCTGCTGCTAGCAATAACTTCAGAACTACATGCCCTAATGGCAGTGGAGCCTTTCATCATTTTTTATCAAGACAGAGTCTCTTTACGAACTAACCCTTCCTTTTGTATCCAGTGTGGCCCTAAACCAAACCATTCATTTGCCCACCTTTTTATCCAAACCCCCAGAACAAAGGGGAAAGGCTCCTACACTCTTTGGACATTCACAGGCAATTACGTTACTACTTGGATAAAACTAAGGCTTTCAGAAAATGTGACGAGCTCTTTGTATCCTATGCTGCAGGATCTCAAGGAAAAGCTATCTCAAAACAGACCATTTCAAAATGGATATGACCTTGTATCCGTTTCTGCTACACACACCATGGGAAATCTGTGCCTGGTAACATCAGGCCCCATTCCACCAGGGATACAGCAACATCAACAGCCTTCCTCAGAGGGGTACCAACCAAGGATATTTTGGAGGCTGCAACTTGGAGTTCAGTGCACATCTTCACCAAGCACTATCACTTACCTCTATACTCTAAAACCAGAGCTGGCTTTGCCACTGCAGTTCTGCAGGGCCTACTAGCCTCTCCAAACCCTGTTTAGTTCCACCACCCATCCTTAGCTTTGGGATTCAACCCAGGAGTGATGACTGCAGCAGTGTAACACGATGAACATAGTACAGTTTTGTACCTACCATAAATGTAGATGTTCGAGTGTTCACACTGCTGCAGTCCAGGTTACCCTCCCTCCATCCCCTCTGAACTAACTGGACTTATCTATTCCTTTCTATCCTGTACAACCTCTCTGGTGTATTTGCTTGTGACTGAAGGTATTGTTTTATTTTTATATGTATATTTTTATATAGCAATATGTATTGCCTACCTATTGGGGGCACCTGACATCTGGGACAAGAAAAACTGAAGAAAATGGCATCGGATGCATCTTATATACCCCTGGCGTACTGACGTCAGGGAAGAAGCGACAGCAACCAACATCGGACCAAGACTTTGGAACTCGGGCCGACTGTGTGACCGCCTGACGGCAGGATAACCCTAGAGTGATGACTGCAGTAGTGTGAACACTCAAACATCTACATTTATGGTAGGTACAAAACTGTACTTTTCTCACTTGCAAAGCTAAAGTAACCCTATCTCACACCTGTCTCTTACCCAGTCTACTATATGGTTCCCCAATATTAACTAACCTCATTGCCACTCTCCAAGCAAAACTTAACTCAGCCTATAACAAAGTAGCCAGATTCTTTGCACAACATACTTATAAAACTCATCACTGTGTCTTACTTAAACAGTTAAACTGTCTTGAACTACCTAACCTGCTACTGCTCTCTCAGTTTCAGATTTTACACTCTATAATTAATGAACCTCTCTACTACCCTAACTTTCCTCCCTCATAACCAACTATTATCCTACTAGGTCACTCAGCAGCTCTGACCAAGACTTGCTACTTAAACCTAGGACAAAAATGGGAAGCAACCTTTATAGTTACCATCTACCATAGCATGGAATAGGCTTCCACTTCAAATCAGATTACTAAACCTACCAAAACTATTCAAAGCAGCCGCCAAATAACACCTAAAAACACTCTGGTCCTGCCACTGTACTTAATCTACCATGAACTGTTTCCCCCTTACCTTACTCACTGTCTTATTACTTCTCCTAATCTTTAACTACTTGTCTGTTACTGTCCAAACACTTCTTCTCCTCCTGGACTATCTACCTCTATTCTTCCAAACTCCAACACCATACTCCTCAGCATAATCACTCTTTCTAACATACCTCCTTTAAAATCTTGATCTCAAGCATCCTATGTCTGCACTGAAGAAATACTTTGACTGTAAAAATGTCCATTTCCCAAATGACTGCAATACTACTTGACTTGTAAACATTTGATAATTGTATAATTGTTGTAAGTACCAGCTAAAATATCTCTGCCATTTCCTTTTTGATTTTGCTTTAAATTATTTTACTGTACTGTTTGATGTTATGTATTACTGTAGCTTAAATTAGTTTTTTTCTGGATCTTTTCTCCCTGGGCCTCCACTGAAAAAAGGCTAAATGTGGCTCAGTCTGACTACTCCTGATCAACAAATGTAAAAAATATATATATATAATATTTATATATTTATACACACACACACACACATATACATATATATATATATATATATATATATATATATATATATATATATATATATATATATATGTGTAGATATATATATACACACACACACACATATATATATATATATATATATATATATATATATATATATATATATATGTAGATATATATAATGTGTGTGTGTGCACATATAGGCAGATGTATATCGGGTGTGAAAGCAGATGTTAAGGGTTTATAGCTGATCAAGTTTGCAGATCAGTGTAAATTTGGTGCCGTGATTAACTCCCCAGATATACCAAGATTCTCTGAGAAGGTCTTTCCCAAACAAATAGCTGATGTCAAAACCATGCACTAAAACGCAATGCCAAAAACTGCATACTGCAGTGTTTCAGCAAAGAGGACTTCCCTTGTAACTATCACATGACTAACATTCCCCTGAAAAGTTGATGCCTGTGTAGACAACTAACTGCCCTTTGATCTATACGTATTCTCTATTGTAAAGAAGTCCTTTTTCATTGCACAGCTTATATGAACAGGTATGACTTCATGTCGAAGGTGTAAATATTCCACTGTACTCTGCTCTCATTAGTCCATTGAGTATAGTGCTCCATTCAGTATGTACCTGTTTCAACACTTGTCACAAGTGGGAAACAAAATGTCAAGTATTTTGATCATAATGATCACTGCTGCAGTAGCCTTCTGTATTGGTTATATCCTGCCAATAAATGGCCAGCCCAGTCTTGAACGCTGCAGGGTGCTTTCCACACACCCAGATTGTTAAACAGCTTGAGCTGACTAAATTGCAAATTTGGTCATGAAGCCCTTCAGAGCTTTACAACCGCTGAAGAGAATGTGCTTCTGAGACTTTTGAAAATCAATGGTCAGCTTGTGTTTTCTTTTGTTGGATAGATAAGTTCCGTTTGGTGAAAAAATTTGTATTTTCTTAAATCTGTTGATGTTTTTTTTTTTACTTTCATCTTCAGGAAAGTTATTTTTAAGCTAGTAGTGTTGAGTTTTAAAAGTCTGTCTCAAGACTGTGATGTCATTATAAACAGAGCACTCATTTTTTTCTTTCAGTTTTAAAGTGTTAAACTGAAAACATCCTTTCTGTGGAAGAATTGTGTTTAT
The DNA here is from genome assembly GCF_019279795.1 of Protopterus annectens. Classification (NCBI taxonomy): domain Eukaryota; kingdom Metazoa; phylum Chordata; order Ceratodontiformes; family Protopteridae; genus Protopterus; species Protopterus annectens. The sequence goes on from NC_056746.1 coordinate 1,139,814,099, forward strand.
TTTTCCTTGGCGGGGCTGGGATAGTGCTTGTAAGTACATTTTTACTGTGTTTTTTTTCTGTCAAGAAAAAAAGTAACCCCAGTACTGGTAGTTTTACTAATATTTGTTGTACGTCTTCCCCAGAGATGCCATTTTTGGCTTGACCATGGAACAGACTTTTGGTCCCATGTTCAGTCCTTCTTCCAGCCACAAAAAGAAAAAGTTAAGCAACAGCTTTTGCCACCACAGATGACTAGCAATTTGCCTTGGGCACAAGTGGGTGACTTTGTTGTGGCCATTTGTTGTACCTTAGACCAGTCAGGTTTTTCTCTGGATCCCTGTGGTGTAGCACCTACAGCCACTATGGACTGGGGGTTAGCTGCATCCTCTGCAATGGTGGAGTGGAGTCCCCTCACTGAACAAGGGAGTACCACGCTGTCAGTTTGGAAGATGGAACAGGGGAGGTTTCCATGTTGTATCAGAATGCTTCACCGTCCTTGAGGAAGCAAGTGCTTCCATTGGTAGTGCGGTTGGCCCCATTTTTCTTATCAAAAAGAAACAGAAAACCAAGCATGTATCTATTCCTCCTCAAGTTTCTTTATACAGGAGTAGTTTACTGGTTTTGGCTTAGGGGTTAATTCAGGCTGTTGATCCTTCTTGTAAATTAGTTTCTAGTAAAAGAAAGAGGGTTTCCTCTTTTCCTGACAGAACTATGCAGGGTAAGATTAATTTTTTTGTTTCTGCTATTTCAGATTCTAATGCTGAGGAGAGCTCATTTTGTGATTCTTCCTGTGCGGGTTTCTTTTTCTCTTAGATTATTATTAGACTGTACCAGTGTTTACATTGGAGGTCACTGAGGTTTCTCAGTCCCTCAGAAAATATTGAGTTTTGCAGAAGAATTTTCCAAAACCTACACCTACTCCTTTTGTTCTTTCAGTTTTAGAGGCAGCGTGTATTACCACCTAAAATTTTCCTGTTAGTAAGTCAGCTGCCTCTAAAAAGGCCGATAGACTGTATAAAATTTCTCATTCTTTTAAGTATGTATACACTGTTCCCAAACCTGACCTAGCAGCTAAAGCTTTAGTTGATCCCACGACTGCTAGGCACAGTTTCTGATAAGGATGGGATATTTATTGATAGGTATGGGGTGAAAAAGTGTGTTCTTTTGCAAGTTTGGTTTTTTAGAATTTTGAATTGTCTTAATCATATGTTAAAGTTTGTTCTGGCAAATTGTGAAAGTGTATGTCTGACAAATTGTGAAAGTATAAGTAATGATGTTATGTTGTCCTGTCTCGCCTTCATTCTATGCTGATTGGGTTTGGAACCGAGCATCGGTTCGACTCTGCCTAATTCAAAAGCTCAAGAGCTTCCACTGGCTCAAGGCTATACCTTATCCCATGATGCTCAGAGAAGATTACCCTGATCTTGTTTGCCGCTCAAGCAGATCGGGTAACTTCTGACTGGCTCTTAGCTAAGTTATAGTGTTATCTTCTATTTTCTTTTCTTTCTCGTTTTATTTCCTAGATGTATAGAGTTAAGAGTTTTTTGGCATTGGCAAGTTGTTAGTTGCATGCTTGACGTTTTTTCCTTGCCTTTGCCGTTGCTGGCCGCCGTCGTTTTTTCGTCAGTCCTACTTGTACTTATTGTCTTTAGTTCCTTATCCCTAGCTTTAAGCTTGTTTTAGTTAGAGGGCTTTTTTCTTCCCTATAGGTAGCTCATTTAAGTTAGAGGGCTCCTTGCGGCCCATTTACTTAGAGGGCCGCTCCCCTACTTTTCCGTTTGTCTTTTCCCCTGTTATTCATGAGGAAAATCTGCTTAAGTTAGAGGACTTCTCCCCTGTGTCATAATTTGTTGTTTAATCTAGAGGTAACATTTTTCACAAAAAAAAAAAAAAAAAAAAAAAAAAGTTTTATATTCAATAATGTTAAGCTGGTTTGTCTTCTTAGACTAGTTGCTTGTGTGTTATTTAGTATTGTTTAGGTTTCCGTTGTTTCTAGGTTGAAGGCTGTAGTGGGATATTACTCTGACTATAGTGTACAGGATTACTGGATTCGAGTTTATAAGACTCTTTATTTTTGAATTTACAAAGTTATCTTTTTAGAACTACATATTAGTACAGTTTCTTGTAGTTCCTTTGTTAATAGACATGTCTATGGACCAGAAAGAACCAAAACCATCTGGTTTCAAGAAATGTGACAGATGTAACCAGAAAATGTCTCTTACTGACCGGCACACCAGTTGTGTTTATTGCCTGGGTGCCCTCCATTTGCAAGAGTCTTGTGCCTTTTGTCATGGTTTTAGTAGCAGAGTGCTCTTAGAATGTAAAAATAAATTAATACTCTCTTTGGAAGCCTCCCCAGAGTACCCCTCTGAGGAGGTCACTCTTAAGAGATCGTGCAAGAGGAAGCACATAGACTTCCAGGATGAGTCTATCACCTCAGACACCGACCTGGATGAATCAGAAGGGTCCCCATGGTCCCCCTCTGAGGATGTCTCCTTTGCAGACATCCTGGAGATTCTTAAGCAGAGGGGTGGCTGGAAGCCCACCAATCTTTCTGAGGACAAGTCGGTGTACCTGGAAGCTTTTGGGTCTCGCCCCTCCACCTCTTGGGTGTCATCGCCTTTTGATCAGCTGATTAATGTAATTTCTCGAAAGGTGTAAGGCTCTCCAGATATGGCGGAACCTGTTCCGAGGAGACCGAATAAATACATTATTACACCTACAGACAAAGAGTTTCTAACCAAAGACGTCCCAGTAGATGCGGCGGCCACAAAAAAGGAATTGGCAGAAACTTCCTCATTTTGTTCATCCACTGAATATGGAAAACGTACCTTCTCATCAGCAGCATTTACGCTTAGATCACTGAATTACCTGACCCATTTTATGAGACTACAGAGGAGTCTCCTGAAAGAGCTAGGAGATACCTTTCAAGGTACTGTAGGTGCAGGGGTTTCAGATAAAGATGTTCATCGTGTTACCCTGCTGTAGTCATCACACTTGGGTTATCCTGTCGTCAGGCGGTCCCGCAGTCGGCAGGAATTCCAAAGTCTTGGTCCTGCGTTGGTTGCTGTCGCTTCTTCCCTGACGTCAGTGCGCCAGGGGTATATATAATGCATCCGACGCCATTTTCTTAAGTCTTTCTTGCCGCGCGGTGCCCGAAGCAGAAGCATTTCACAAGTGCCGGTCGGCCGACTCCGGAGATTTCCGAAGTCGAATTTCAGATCCGAAGTCTTCAATAAAGCTAAGTACCCCGTTGGGCAAACTTTTCTTGCCTCAGACCGATGTCAGAAAAAGTTAACAATTGTATTTCTTGTGGGAAGCAAATACCTCATAAGGATTTTCATTCTTACTGCATACCTTGCCTAGGCCCAGACCACGACTTCACTAGTTGTCATTTTTGTGCTAGGTTTAATAAGCGTACTATAAAAAGATGCTTTGATTTCGCACGACACTACTTCGGTAGAAAATTTAACTACACTATGCCGTCGGACAACCGACTACCGGCATGCACAAATAACACAAGGATAAGGACAGGCAGCCTAGACCCAAGCCAGACTCCGAGGCCTCGGCTGGTCCGGTCTCCGGTTCACCGGTCTTCAGTGAGGCTCTGACGCAGCCCCTGACTACCGCAGATCTGGAACCCGAGACCGCTTCGGAACTTTTGGCGGAAAGTACTAGGCCGACGCAGCCATTTTGTTTAGCCCCTACCGACGACACTGCTGAAAAAGATGTCGGTGCTGCAGAAACACCTTCGGTTTCTGAAGGCGTCTTCAGACCGACGACGCTCACCATAAAAACGTATCCTAAGACTAAGACTCCTATTAAACCTAAAAAGACTGCACTTCAGTCCCCAGTTCAAGGCCCCATGCCTAAGAAACAGATGCTCAAAATGGCTGAAGATTTGATCTCTTTAATCAGGGGTTCCCAACCCCCACCCGACAAAAGGCCTAGACAAGAGGAAGATTATGCCTTCTCTGAACAAGTGTCTATTTCCTCAGGCTCCTCTGAGGACCAAGATTACTCCTTCTCCCCTTATGAAGATTCTGATGCTGAGGATTCTATTCCCTCAGCATCTCCTCCTGAAGACTACTCCTTTGGGGAAACTTTACACACTATGAGGGAACATTTTCACTGGGAAGGTCAGGACTACTCCGACTCAAAGAAAAGGCTCAGAGAGTTTATTTTAATCCCCCAGCACAGACCACTTGCCATCCCCCCAGTTTTAGACATTGTGGATGATGTTTACTTAGAATCCAGTTTGAACCCAGATTCTCTGCCTCCTGCTCCGGCCAATCCTGACAGATACTATAGAGTGCCTGATTCCCACAAATTTCTTTATAAAAGTCCTGTTGCTGATCCAGAGACCATCTCCCAGGGTCCCAAAGGGGCTAATGCTTCTATGGCAAAAAATCCTGTACCCTCTGAAAGGGACTCCAGAGCACTAGACAGTTGGGGGAAAAAGGTTTACACCTCAGCCACTCTAGCTATGAGGGCACTAAATTGCCAGTTTCACATGCTAAAATATCAGCAATTTCTAATGTCTCAGTTAAAACAAAAAATGAGCACACTCCCTCAACAGTCTGAATTGAAAGAAATGCAGGATCTGTTGCATGCAACTGAAAAGGTGGGCAAACATACTTTACAATGTGGGTTTGATTCTTTGGAGGCTTCCTGCAGAGCAGATGTCACTGGGTTTGTTATACGTAGGCATGCTTGGTTAAAGGAACAAACTCTGCCTGATCATGTTAAAGCAAAGCTTCTAGATGCTCCCTTACAGCAGGATGTTCTTTTTGGAGTTAAAGCTGAAGAAGTCTTAAAGAAAATGGAGGATAAGGCAAAATCTATGCAGACAGTCAAAGATTTCCTACAGGTACAGCCCCCTCGCTTCAGCAGAAATTGGCCAACAAATAATTGGTCCTTTCCAGCTACTGACAGACCACAGAGGGGTAAATACAGACGTCCAAGAGTCAGAGGACAACCACAAGCCCAGTACAAGCCTCGCCAATGGGGCACTGCAGCACAGAAGGGAGGAGAAGACAGGTCCCAAACTACCAGAAGGCAAACTCAGTGACTTGCACCTCATCTGGCCAAGCAACACTGTCTTGGCAGCCCCCTTGGGAGGAAAACTCGCACTTTTTTTAGACAACTGGCACATTGTCACAAAGGACAAATGGGTCCTAGACATAATTTCACGAGGATACAGATTACATTTTCACACCTTGCCAATGAAAAGAGGAATGCCAAACCTGCCACAAAATCAGTGGGCAGAGGCATAAAAACAAATTAGAACTCTCATGGACATGAGAGCCATTCAACTGGTACCTACTCGAGAGCAAGGCCAAGGATTTTATTCAAGACTCTTTCTAGTTCCCAGAAAGGACAATGCCTGGAGACCAATTCTGGACCTTTCAATTCTAAACACCTTCTTACAAGTACCCAAATTCAAGATGCTAACACTACAGCAGCTTCTTCCCATGTTGGGCAAGAAAGCATGGCTAGTAACGTTGGACCACAAGGAGGCATACCTGCATGTCCGTATCAGACAAAGTTGCAGAAGATACCTCCGTTTCATGCACGTTCAACCCATTACCAATTCTCTGCACTGCCCTTTGGCTTATCTACTGCGCCCAGGGTCTTCACAAAATGCCTGGCACCAGTAATTGCATACTGCAGACAAAGAGGAATTCAAATATACCCATACCTGGACGACTGCCTCATCCAAGCAGAAAGCAAGGCCATCCTCTTACAGCATCTGGCTTTTGTAAAACATCTTCTAAGTTGCCTGGTGTACACAGTAAACAAAAAGAAATCAAAACTAGTACCCTCACAAAATATGACATTCCTGGGTGCCAGCTTGAATACAACGGCCCAGAAGGCTTGTCTGACGCCAGACAAACTACAACTGACTCAATATTTCAAAACAATGGCAACAAAGACCCAACTACCTGCAAGAAAAATTCTGCAGGCCTTGGGCTTCATGGCATCTTGCATACTACTAATACCATTTGCAAAGCTGCATATGAGGAAATTACAGTGGTACCTAAAAAGCGTATGGTCTCAACACAGCCACAGCTTGGTCACAATGATATCTCTCATTCCCTGCCTACAACAGGAGTTTATATGGTGGTCACTGGCATGTCACCTCAGCAAGGGTCAGCCTTTCACCTTGCCCCCAGCCAGGCAAACTATGACAACAGATGCATCGGACTACGCCTGGGGGGCACACATGGCAGGACAGTGCGTTCAAGGCGTATGGACTGCAGATCAAAGGAATCTGCACATCAATCAAAAAGAGATGCTAGCTGTACAGAATGCTCCGACAGCCTTCAAGAATCTATTACATCCAGGACAACTTACAATAAGGACGGACAACACCACAGTAATGTGGTACATAAACAAACAAGGGGGTACACACTCCTACCCTCTATGCAGGCAAGCAATGACCTTGTGGAACACAGCTCTGGCTTACCAAGTTCAGTTACAAACTCATTTCCTGCCAGGAAAAAAGAACACATTGGCAGACGACCTCAGCAGAAACATCATGGATCCCCACGAGTGGAAACTGGATCCACAAGTATTTGCAATGATAACTCAAAAATGGGGCCTTCCAGGCATAGACCTGTTTGCCAGTCCTCAAAACTATCAACTAACAAAATTTTGTACAAGGACACGTCACCATCAAGCTTGGAAAGTGGACGCACTCTCATTCAGATGGAAAAACCTGACAGTATATGCCTTCCCTCCATTGCCTCTCCTCACAAAGGTGCTTCTGAAAGTCAGAAAGGAGAGACCACAACTGATACTCATAGCCCCAGACTGGCCACGCCAGCACTGGTACCCACTTTTGAGGAATATGGCCCAGGGCCCACCTTGGATATTACCACACCAGGAAGGCCTATTCGGACAAATGGGAAAGGTTTTGTGCCTGGAACCAAGCTAAAGGCCAAAACACACTTCAGCCTCACATGCCTCAGATTCTACAGTATTTAACTGTGGTGTTGCACAAAGGACTTTCTTTTTCTTCCATTAAAATCCATGCATCAGCTATTTCAGTCCACTACAACACGGAACCACCATTATTTTCACATCCACTTCTAAGGCAGTTCCTCAGAGGGGCAAAAAACATTAGGCCCCCCAGGAGAGCACCTACACCAACATGGGACCTCAGTTTTGTTCTGGAAAAACTTACGCTACCTCATTTGAACCAGCTTTCTCTGCAGATCTACAGTTCCTATCATGGAAGACTGTCCTGCTGCTAGCAATAACTTCACCTAGAAGAGTCTCAGAGCTGCAGGCACTAATGGCAGTGGAACCTTTCCTCATTTTCCATCAAGACAGAGTTTCTATACGAACTAATCCTTCCTTCATGCCTAAGGTGGTTTCCAGTGTGGCTTTAAATCAAACAATTCACTTACCCACCTTCCTCCCAAACCCACAGACCAAAGGAGAAACACTCCTGCATTCCTTGGACATTCACAGGCAACTTCGTTACTACTTGGATAAAACTAAGGCTTTCAGACAATCTGACCAGCTCTTTGTATCCTATGCTACAGCTTCAAAAGGGAAGGTTATATCAAAACGAACCATTTCCAAATGGATAGGACATTGCATTCGTTTTTGCTGTACCCATCATGGAAAACCAGTTCCTGCTACCATTAGGCCCCACTCTACCAGGGCAACAGCTACATCTACAGCCTTCCTCAGGGGGGTTCCAACCAAGGAGATTTTGGAAGCTGCAACTTGGAGTTCAGTACACACCTTTACCAAACACGATCACTTACCACTTTACTCTAAGACTAGGGCTGGCTTCACCACTGCAGTTCTGCAGGGCCTTTTAGCCTCCTCTAACCCTCTCTAACTCCTCCGCCCATCCATAGCTTTGGGATTCTACCCAAGTGTGATGACTGCAGCAGGGTAACACGATGAACATAGTACAGTTTTGTACCTACCATAAATGTAGATGTTCGAGTGTACACCCTGCTGCAGTCCAGGTTACCCTCCCTCCATCCCCTCTGATCTAACTGGCTAAATCTCTACAATACCTTCCTGATGTATTTGCTTATAGCTGGAGGGATTTTGTGTTTGTGCAAAAATTACTTAATTTGGTACTAACTACTGACCACCTTTTTGCTGGCACCTGACATCTGGGGCAAGAAAAACTGAAGAAAATGGCGTTGGATGCATTATATATACCCCTGGCACACTGACGTCAGGGAAGAAGTGACAGCAATCGACGCTGGACCAAGACTTTGGAATTCCGGCCGACTGCGGGACCGCCTGACGACAGGATAACCCAAGTGTGATGACTGCAGCAGGGTGTACAATCGAACATCTCCATTTATGGTAGGTACAAAACTGTACTTTTCCTCTGAGCTCTCCACCTCAAACTCCGTGGTTAACTCCTCCATGCGGCTGATGTCCTACGCAGCCGGTGGAGCGAACAGGGTATCAGGTACAGGAATGTCATTGAGGAGACATTCCTGGATGTGCTTATGTAACTTTGCTGAACCCTTCAAGTCTTCCTTCATTAATGCCCCATTTGATGGTTCGTCATTGTTTGGGCTCAAAGTTAGAGACCTTAACTAGGTGTGGCGAGCAGGAGGGAAAGACTCTGTTTGCCGTGGGAGTCCATTTTTCCCTCCCCACTAGACCTTACCATATGGTATGGTACCATGAGCGAAGTAACAACGGAAGACGCTGACCTCACGGCAGAGGGGGGGTCCACAAAATCAGGGTGACAGGGATTCTTTCCATGGAAAGCCCTTCCAGCATTCCTGATTGGAGGCCCGTCTGTCTCTGGAGGCAGTCGGAGGACGTCTGTCATTGTACCCAAACGCCTGGCTAGTAATCACACAAAACAAATGGGTACAAATGATCATATCCAGAGGTTATTACATACCCTTTTCCATTCCCCTTTGGAGAATCAGTCGGTACCCAGATATTCTACCCAGTCAAAGAGAATATGCAACCTCAGAGGTGCAGAAGTTGCTAGAAAAAAGAGTCATCCAAAATGTCCCTGCAGACCAAATTGGGTCTGGAATTTACTCAAGGTTCTTTAGTTCTAAAAAAGACAGAGGGGACTGGAGGCCCATTCTTGATCTCAGCAGACTAAACATAACTGTCAAGAAATCAAGGTTTTGAATGGTAACACTGCAGTCAATAACCCCTTTTTGGGGAAAGATGATTGGATGTGTTCGATAGATCTCTAGGACACGTACTATCGCATAAAAATAGACAGGCGGTCCAGGAGACATTTACACTTTCGGCTGGGGGCCAGTCATTATCAATTTTGAGCCCTGCCCTTTTGTCTCACTACAGCCCCCAGAGTGTACATCAAATGTATGGCAGTGCAGTGGTAATGGCTCACTTGAGTCGTCTAGGTTTCTGTGTGTTTCCATACCAAGACAACTGGCTCCTAACCGCCACCACCAAGCATCTGCTACTTCAAGCAAGGGACGAAACCATTCATCTCTGTTCCTAACTAGGCATTACAGTTGTTGTGTCTTTAGGCTTATCCCGGTTAGGGGTCGCCACAGTAGAACTCCGAAAATCTTCCTTGCTGCCTTCACAGCGTCTTACATTCTTAGGCGCAGAATTAGACTCAAAAGCAATGTTGGCCAAATTCACCCCCGAAAGGATTCAGTCCCTACACTGTCAGATGGAACAACTTGTTATCCAAAACAAAAGTCCACTTAAAGACTGTCTTGCAGGTTCTAGGCACCATGTCAGCTACAATTATTTTGGTACCTCCAGCACGTTTGCACACGAGTCTTTCAGTGGCTACTTTTCTCCAAGTGGTCAATGCAACGCTTACCACTGTCACACAAGATCATTATCACAGAATCCTGCAAAAAGGACCTATGGTGGTGGCTTCACATGACTCAGTTGACTATGGGCCAGCCGTTTGTCTTTCCTCAACCTATAGCCACAGTGACCATGGACTCCTCCCAGATTGGGGGGGGCATTGTATGGGAAAGACTGTCCAACTCACCTGGCAGGATCACGAGAACCACTTGCATATCAATGTCTTAGAGATGAGAGCGGTGCTCTGTGCATTGCAAGCATTCCAGGACTATCTCCCGATAGGAACTATTGCAGTTCAGGCAGACAATGTCAGTAGTGTGGTACATAAACAAACAAGGAGGAGCCAAATCCTATCCCCTGTGTCGAGAGGCACAAAGAGTATGGCAATGGGCAGTCTCTTCTAAACGTTTTCTGACAGCAGCGCACATCCCGGGGAAATCCAGCATGATAGCCGACAAACTCAGCAGGGCTGTTCTGATGCCTCACAAGTGGTCCCTAAAGCAAGAAGTTGCGGAATAGATTTTCCGCAAATGGGGCCAGCCCTGCTGTGACCTTTTCACCACATCCTATAACGCCAAATGCAGCAGCTAGTTTGCACTCCGGGGAAGTCATCAAGGGATGCGCTTGTACACAATTGGCCCCCGGGACTACTCTATGCCTTCCCTCCCTTTCCCCTGATACCGAAGGTTCTACAGAAAGCCAACATGTTGAAAAGCACAGTGATCCTCATTGCACCATACTGGCCTTGGCAAATTTGGTTTCCCGATCTATGGACCCATCTCCAGGAGGAACTGTGGATCCTGGACCCAGTTCCAGATCTTCTGATCCATTTGAAAGGGACGATCCATTCATCGATCCAGACCCTAAAATTGGCAGCTTGGCTGCTCTGGTTCCACAAATAGCCAGGCTGCATGACATCTCCCCGGCAGTCAGACACATATTGATTTCTTCACATAAGCCGTCTATCACAAAATTATACTCCAGCAAATGGAAAAGGTTTTCACACTGGGCCTCCAAAAATAACATAGATCCTTTCACGGCCCCATCACAGCAGTGCTAGAATTCACAGAAAACTTTTTAACGAGGGTGCAGCAGCGGCTACAATCAGAGTTCTGTTAGCCGCTATATCCAATTTTCATATTTGGGAAATGGGACTGAGAATCATTTTCCACAGACTTTGTAAAGCCTTCCTAAAAGGAACCTTTTTGTTAAGACCTCCAGTGAATGAACCTCCAGCTCCATGGGACCTAAATTTTGTTCTTTCCCTTTTGATTATGCCTCCCTTTGAACCTGCATCATCATGTGATGTAAAGTTTTTGTCATGGAAGACTGTTTTCTTAGTGGCCATTACCTCTGCCAAAAGAGTATCTGAATTCCAAGCACTGTCAATACGTCCTCCATGCATAATTTTCCATAAAGATAGAGTCGCATCATTCTGTTGAATTACCAGTCTTCTTCCCAAACTATGGCAACAGGGCAGAATATAAATTTGGACGTATATAGACAACTGCATTTCTACATGCATAGAACTAAAGATTTCAGAAAGTCGGACCAAATTTTTGTGTCCTTTTCGAACAAAAAGAAAGGTTTACCAGTGTCAAAAGTAACACTTTCAAAATGGCTCACAGATTGTATTTCCTACATGTACAACTCTCAAAAAAAAGCAATTACCAGGCAAAGTGAAGGGCTATTCCACAAGTGCAATTGCAACTTCCTCTGCCTTCCAGGCCAGACTACTGTTAGATTTCATTTGTGCAGCAGCTACATGGGTAAGGCCTCATAACTTTATTACCCATTACAAAGTAGACATGACCTCTTGGAACAGGGCCTTATTCGGGGCCACAGTTCTGAAGAGTTTTCTCCCCCTTGAGCCAGCCAAGAAAGAAGGTGCTAGGGACGCTGTCCCAACCAGCATAGAATGAAGGTGAGATAGGACGACATAACATTAAGAAGTTATGTACTCACCATAACGTTCCATGTTTGTTGTCCATCTCGCCTTCATTATTACGTCACACCCTCCTTCGCTCCTGGAAGATCGGTTGGATAATGCTATTTATAATTGGATTATGGAGTCTCTGAATCCCTTCTGAGTCTTGCCTAGACAGCTTTGTTTCTGTACGTATAAAATATTAATGCTTTCACTTGCAAACCAGATCTGGGTAATCTTCCCTGAGCATCATGGGATGGGTTATACCCTCAAGCCAGTGGAAGCTCTGGAACTTTTGAATTGGGCCGAGTTGGAACCGATGCTCGGTTCCGATCCCAACCAGCATGGAATGAAGGTGAAATGGACAACAAACATGGAACGTTATGGTGAGTACATAACTTTTTTTTTTCTTCTTTAGTTTCTACTTGTGAAGAAAAATCTGCTTTAAATATGTTTAAGAAGGAATGTTAAGTGATTTTGAAAAAGAAGTATGTTGATGTCCTTCAAGGATGCATCTGCAGTCCTAACAAATGGGTTGTCCTGTCGTCAGGCAGCCCTTCGGTCGGCTGGATTCCAAAGTCTGGGTCTGGCCTCGGCTGGTGTCGCACTTCACCCGACGTCATCTCTGCTGGTCTTCGGGTATAAAGGCATCAGCCGACGCCATTTTCCTCAGTCTTTCTTGCCGTGTGGCGCCCGAAGCAGAAGCTGTTCGCAAGTGCCGGTCGGTCAGATCCAGATATTACTACTACCGAATACTACTTCGAAGACTTCTAAAAAGCTAAGTACCCCGTTGGGGACTCTTTCTTGCCTCAGCCGATGTCAGAAAAAGTAAATAACTGTTTAACTTGTGGGAAACAAATACCTCATAAAGATTTCCACTCTTACTGCTTACCTTGTTTAGGCCCAGACCACGACGTAGCAGCCTGTTTAGCCTGTGCTTCCTTCAACCGACGAACGCTTAGGCGTCGGTCGGAGTTTGCAGAACAGTTTTTCGGCTCAGATTTTGCGTACTTTATGCCGTCGGATCCTCCGACTTCTCAAATTGTTAAAAAACGCAAAGAAAAAGACCGACACTCGCGGTCCGCGGTTTCGGCCGAAACCGCGGTTAAGCAAACCGCTAGTGTCTCGGTTTCGGCCGAAACCGAGCAAACGGGTCAATCTTCAGCCGAATCCATGACTACTACCGAGGCTCCTGCTACCCTAGTTGAATCGGCCTCTGAAGTTTTGCCTACTAATGTGGTCCCTCTAGAATTATCGGACACCATCCCTTTGGATGTCTCTACCCCAGCACGTGGTGCTGCTAGGCCTCCTGCAGCCATGTCTATTAAGGCCTTTGCCAGGGCTAAAGCAGCCAAAACTGCTAAATCAGTGCCTGTTAAGCCCCCCTCACACAGGTCCAGTTCCAGTTCTCAAATGCTTACTCTGGCAGAGGATCTCATCTCTTTAATAAGGGGATCCCAATCTCACCCAGACAGGGGCTCTCAGCCTCCAGAAAAGAGACCTAGAGCAGAGCCCCCAGAGCCAGTGTCCTCAGATGATTCTTCTGATGATTCAGACATTACAGACCATCCAGAGGCTCCTTTTTCTACTTATGAAGATTCCGATGCTGAAGAATCTATTCCTTCTGCCTCTCCACCAGAGGAATTTTCCTTTGGGGAAACCTTACATGCCATGAGAGAGCAATTCCAATGGCAGGGAAAAGATTTCTCAGATTCAAGAAAAAGGCTTAGGACCTTTCTACACTTACCGCAACATAGGCCCTTAGCTATACCTCCAGTTCTGCCTGTTGTGGATGATGCATTTAATGATGTTTGCACTGCTCCTGATACCTTACCTCCAGCCCCTGCCAAACCCGATAGGTTTTACAGGGTACCGGACACTCATCACCACCTATACAAGGCCCCACTTGCAGATCCTGAGACTATCTCCCAGGGGCCTAAGGCAGTAGCCGACCTCAGCAAAAACCCTCTCCCTTCTGAAAGGGAATCCAGGTCCTTAGAGAGATGGGGTAAAAAAGTTTACACCTCTGCTACTCTCTCAGCTAGAGCTTTGAACTGTCAGTTTCATATGATCCAATACCAAGAGTTTATGCTTGATCAGTTAACTAAGAAACTGTCCTCTGATGATTCCTTAGATAAGAAATATGTTTTAGAAATGGTGAATAACATTCAGCAGGTTAGTAACCATTCTTTAAAATGTGGCTATGATGCACTGGAGGCTTCATTTAGATCAGCCATGACTGGCACAGTAATAAGAAGGCATGCATGGTTGAAAGAACAGGTCTTGCCGGATCATGTTAAAGCAAAGCTGTTAGATGCTCCTATGGATAAGGCCAGTCTATTTGGTTCTCCTGCTCAGCAAGTAATGAAGAAAATGGAAGAGAAGGCAAAATCTGTACAAACAGTTAAAGATTTCTTACAGGTTCAGCCCCCAAGGTTTAGCAGGAACTGGCCTTCCAAAAATTGGTCCTTTCCAGACTCCTCTAAGTCTCAGAGAGGCAGGAATAGGCGTTCCAGAGGCAGAAATCAATCCAGAGGAGGTGCCTACAGAGGACGCCAGTGGCAAGGCAATAACCAGCGAGGCACAGACACAACCACTGCCACTGCAACAGGACAATCACAGTGACTTGGCTCTGACACCGCCTACCAGGGAACAAATAGCAGCACCCTTAGGCGGAAAGTTAGCCTTATTTTCAAAAAATTGGCACTATATCACAAAAGACAAGTGGATTTTGCAGACTATAGACCAAGGCTACAGGTTTCATTTCCACACCTTACCAGTAAAAAGAGGAATGCCAAACCTACCTCCAAATCAGAAAACAGAAGCTCTAAAACAGATAGCTCAATTAACAAAGATGAGAGCTGTGGAAAGAGTACCACCAACAGAACAGGGCAAAGGATTCTACTCCAGACTCTTCCTAGTACCAAGAAAAGAGAAAAGTTGGAGACCTATTCTCGACCTGTCCGCCTTAAACACATTCATCATTGTTCCAAAATTCAAAATGCTGACCCTACAGCAACTTCTTCCCATGCTGGGCAAGGAGTGTTGGCTGGTAACTCTAGATCTCAAGGAGGCATACCTGCACGTCCCCATACGACCAAATTGCAGAAGATACCTCAGATTTCTTGCAGGATCAGAGCATTATCAATTCTCAGCATTGAACTTTGGCTTATCTACTGCGCCCAGAGTATTCACAAAATGCCTGGCATCAGTAATCGCTCATTGCAGCCTACAGGGAATCCAAATTTATCCATACCTGGACGACTGCCTGATACAAGCGGACAACAAAAGCAAGCTGACAAAAGACTTACAAAGAGTCATTTGCTTACTACAAGCCCTGGGATACACAGTCAATTTAAAAACGTCAAGACTAATACCATCCCAAACAAGAACATTCTTGGGTGCAGAATTGGACACAGTAAAACAGATGGCATTCCTAACTGCAGAAAAACAAGAACAACTCCTCTTTACTTCTTGGCATTAACAAAGCAGAACAAACTAACAGCAAGGAAAGTACTGCAGGCCTTGGGCTTCATGGCATCATGCATAATCCTGGTCCCCCATGCCAGACTACATATGAGAAAACTACAGTGGTACCTAAAGAATTTATGGTCTCAACACAGGCACAGCTTAGAAACCGAAATACCACTAATCCCATGCCTGAAACAAGAGTTCCTATGGTGGGCTCAAGCATGCCAGGCAAACCCAGGCTTGCCCTTCCACAACTTCCAAGCAAGCCAAACCATCACAACGGACGCCTCAGACCTAGGTTGGGGGGCCCACATGCTAGACAAATGCATACAAGGATTATGGACCACAGATCAACTGCACCTGCACATAAATCAAAAAGAAATGCTGGCAGTAAAACTAGCAATCCAGAATTTCAGACCATTCCTCAAAGAAGGCCATTTGATGATGAGGACAGACAACACCACAGTCATGTGGTACATCAACAAACAGGGAGGCACTCATTCATACCCCCTATGCCGAATGACTCTGGACCTATGGAATATGGCTCTGAGCTACAACATTCAGTTACAGGCAATATTTGTACCGGGAAAAGAAAACATCCTAGCAGACATGTTAAGCAGAACTACCTCGGATGCTCACGAATGGGTGCTACACCCGGACATCTTCAAGGCCATCACACAGAAATGGGGAATGCCACAAATAGACCTATTCGCATCCCCACTCAATCACCAGCTCAAGAAATTCTGCACAAGGACATACCACCCACTTGCATGGAAGGTGGACTCTCTATCCTTCAGTTGGAAAGGCCTGACAGCATATGCATTTCCACCTCTTCCTTTGATGCACAAGGTACTACTGAAAATCAAAGAGGAGCGTCCAAGGATATTTCTGATAGCTCCAAATTGGCCAAGACAACACTGGTATCCATTGCTGAGGAGCATGTCTCGGGGGAGAACGTGGACACTACCCCTGATGCCTTTGATGTTAACTCAGAGCGACTACAACATCATGCATCCAAATCTAAAAACTCTGCAACTAACTGCCTGGAACATTACATAACAGCAACTAACCCAGATTTATCCCAAAGGGTTAAAGACATTATCCTGGAGTCCCGCAGACCTTCTACAAGAAGGAACTATGCAGGGAAATGGAAAAGGTTTGTCATTTGGAGCACTGAAAGAGGAAAAGATGTGTCAAAGATAGATATTGCCAACATCCTGGAGTATTTGGCAGAGCTTCTCCATACAGGCCTGTCCTATTCCTCCATCAAGATACATGCATCAGCTATTTCTGCAGAATACAGCTTCGATCCCCCTGTCTTCTCACATCCTCTACTCAGGCAGTTCCTCAGAGGAATCAAGAATGTAAAACCTCCTAGGAAACCACCATTACCAGCATGGGACTTGAACTTTGTGCTAGAAAAATTGACACTCCCTCCATTCGAACCAGCAGCAACAGCAGATCTTCAACACCTATCCTGGAAAACTGCTTTCCTACTGGCAATTACTTCAGCAAGAAGGGTTTGAACTACAGGCCTTAATGGCAGTACAACCCTTCCTAATCTTCCATCAAGATAGAGTATCCATGAGAACTAATCCTACATTTATGCCTAAGGTGGTATCCAGAGTGTCTCTAAACCAGGCAATCCACCTACCTACCTTCTTTCCCAATCCACAGAACAGGGGAAAGACTGCTGCATACCTTGGATGTACATAGACAGTTCGCTACTACCTGGACAGAACCAAGGGCAATAGAAAAACTGACCAGCTTCTAGTAGCCTATGCAACAGGAAGGGAAGGAAAAGCAATTTCCAAACAGACAATCTCCAAGTGGATAGGAAATTGCATAAGATTCTGTTACTCCTACCATGGAAAGCCAATTCCACAGAACATAAGACCTCACTCTACAAGGGCTACAGCCACTACCACAGCTTTCTTACGAGGAGTGGCTACCAAGGACATTATTGAGGCGGCTACTTGGACCTCCGTGCATACATTTGCCAAGCATTATAACTTACCTCTATACTCTAGATCCCGAGCAGGGTTTGCCACTGCTGTATTGCAAGGGATCCTAACTACACCATAATTCTTCTTCCTCCGCCCCTAGTTTGGCTATGGTATTCTACCCATTTGTTAGGACTGCAGATGCATCCTTGAAGGACATAGTACAGTTTTGTACCTACCATAAATGTAGATGTCCGAACAGGATAGCATCTGCAGTCAGGATTACCCACCCTCCTTCCCCTCTGTGGTATTCCTTGGGTATTTACCCTCCTAATAGCTAGCTGGGGGGGATCTCTTATGGTGTATTTGTTTGTATATATGTACATACATGCTTATTTTGTGTGTTTGCCTACCTTTTTTGGAAACATTGGCATTTACCCAAAATTTCGTTTTCCAAGAGGGCAACTGGCATCTGGGGCAAGAAACACTGAGGAAAATGGCGTCGGCTGATGCCTTTATACCCGAAGACCAGCAGAGATGACGTCGGGTGAAGTGCGACACCAGCCGAGGCCAGACCCAGACTTTGGAATCCGGCCGACCGAAGGGCTGCCTGACGACAGGACAACCCATTTGTTAGGACTGCAGATGCTATCCTGTTCGGACATCTACATTTATGGTAGGTACAAAACTGTACTTTGTGCCTTTCGGCTTATCCCGGTTAGGGGTCGCCACAGCGGAACTCCGGTCCGTTAATGTTTGGTAGTGGATTTTTACATGCTGAGTTACCAGCCCTGGCGCACAACCTTCAACGAAGGCACGCCCATTCACGCATGCCTCCACACAGAAGACGCTCTAGCTGAGAATCGAACGCGACAACGTCTTGCTGTGAGGCGACAACGCTACCGCAGCACCACTACCGCGGGTTTAACCAAGGACTGCCCAATATGTATGAATGAATATATTCAAGAGACCTTGTGACTCAGTCACACTCTGCCCCCTCCCCCTTTTTCTTCCACAAAGTCTTGATCTCCAGTTTCTCTTTGGTAACAGATTCCTTCCAACAAATAGGTTCTGAATCCATAGTTCTCAACCTCTTAGCACAGAAAATCTGGACAAAGCCAAATAAAGTGGTGGGGACAAAGCCCCAAAAATAGGAACAGTTTTTAAGTATTGTTATAAATTTAGAAAGTTGCCAGAATAAAAGATATTGTGTTACTATGTGTTTTCTGAAGGATATGAAGTGTGAAACCCAAGTGACTGTCATTGTTTAGTGAATTCAGTCCTCAATGATTTGCCACAAAAATCCAGAAAGTCATAAATTTCTTGAGGAACAGACCAAAAATATGAATTGAAAATCTGGACTGTTGATATGTATTTATTTGTCAAGATTATAGATAGCAGTGGGGAGGATATTTCTCCTTTCCCGGGGATCATTCATCATCCTCCAGATCAAACTCTTTTTTTTTTTTTTATTTCCACCTGTTCTTCATCACATGCTGTTCCAAGGAGTGGTAGAACCAGTTCCTCCTTCCTAAGTGGCGAAGGATTTTTATTCAAGAATGTTCCTAGTTCTAAAGAAAGAAAATGCTTGGAGATCAGTTCTGGATTGATATTTCCTAAACCTGTTTGTAATAGTGTCCCAATTAATAATGATAGCACTTCACAACCTGTTTTACCTTCTGTTCCTCTTTCAAGTTTCCTGGTAACAATAGACATATAAGATACTTATCACACCCCTATCCTTCCAGACTTTAGACGTTTCCTAAGATTTTTTGCGTCTGTATCACATTATCAGTTCTCTACCTTAACCTTTGGACTATCCGTTTGTACCATGAATGCTCACAAAGTGTCTTGCTCCAATTATAGCGCATTGCAGGCTACAGGCTGTCCACATTTTTTTCATATTTAGCTTGCTTATCTTCACAGGACCTTTTTCAAAGTCGGGAATCTTTCTCTCTTGGGTAGGAGATCTCTTACACAAGCTGGGATTCCAAGAGAACAGTCAAAAGTCTTTCTTAACTCTCTCGCACAGGATTGTGCTCCGGGGATGTCAGCTAGACACTTCAGTTCAAAGAGCATTTCTTCTACAGGAAAACAGTAGATCTATATTTAGATCTGTTTTATCAGGTTTTTCACAATGGTAGCTGAAATCTCTTTAGTCCCAGCATAAACACCCTTTATCTTTTTCAAATCCCTGTGCTGGGGGTAGTCTGAAGAGAAGTCTTTTTAGTGGAATCAACAGATACTTTTAAATCCAGGTCTTCCTTTCACCTTCCCTACTCCAAAGCGGTCTTTCACCACAGGCGCTTCGGACTTTGCTTGCTGAGCAGTGTCAGGAGGAGTAAAAGTGTAGGGGTGTGGGACACCAAGGACATACGAAGGCACATAAATATGTAGGAGATGCTTGCTTGTCCCCCAGGACCTCTTCAAAGTGGTTTCATACAATACCACTGTCTTGTGGTACATCAACAAGCAAGGGG
Source organism: Protopterus annectens (assembly GCF_019279795.1). Lineage (NCBI taxonomy): Eukaryota > Metazoa > Chordata > Ceratodontiformes > Protopteridae > Protopterus > Protopterus annectens. The sequence continues at coordinate 1,139,833,704 of NC_056746.1, forward strand.
AAAGTAGATTTTATCCCCTTTGCAGATTAGCTGTGTTAGTTTGGGATACAACATCACATCACAGTCTTACTCTACAGGCATCCCACATTCTGTCAGAGCAAAATTGAGTGACAGTCAAGCTGAGCAGGACCAGGGCAGACCCTCATGAGTGGAAACTAGATCTGGGGGGTCTTCCAACATTTGCTCCATCTGGGGGGAGTTTCTCAAGTAGATCTATTTGCCTCCTCTTTGAACAAGCAACTGCCAAGTTTCTGATCCAGAACTCTGTGCAAGGCCTGGAAGACAGATGCATTTTTTTTTTCTTTTTGCACAGAAATATTTGTGTGTTTTTCTTCCTTCTCCACTAATATCCAGGCTAATTCTGAAGTTTCAGAAGGAATCCCACAAGATCACTGTGGTGACTAACTTCTGGACTAATCAAGTGTGGTTCTCCCTTCTTTCGAAAATGGCCAGCGGCAATTACAGGCTTCCTCACAGACTGGCTCTACACACACACACACGCACACACAAGAGTAGAGGTGTTTGATGCACTCTGACATCAGTCATTTTCCTGTGACTACCTTGATAATAAGGTTTTAATTCCTTTTAGGTACCTGTTTACCAAGGAAGTGCCTCAAGTACTAATGGAGACAAGAAAGCCTCTCCAACTAGAGAATCATATATTAGCAAATGGGAAGGGTTGTCTAGCTTGTGCCAAAAACATAACCAGTCAGGGGTAGTTGTTCTCTGGTTTTAAAATATTTGTTTGAGTTACTATTCTGTGGCTTTTCTTATTCCTCTTTCAGGGTTTGTAGGTTGTCTAGCTTGTGCCAAAAACATAACCAGTCAGGGGTAGTTGTTCTCTGGTTTTAAAATATTTGTTTGAGTTACTATTCTGTGGCTTTTCTTATTCCTCTTTCAGGATTTGTATGTCTGCCTTTTCAGTTTGTCTGCCCATAGATTCTTTTTTAAGGCAGTCCCATGTCAAAATGTTCTTGAAATGGGTTTTGCATAAGAGTCTGCCATGTAAAGCCAGCGGTCCTTCCTTGGTATCTTAATTTTCCATTAGTGATGCTAACACTCATATTTGAACCAGCTAATCTGGCTGATGTGAGGATCTTAACATGGAAAATATTTTACTGATTGCTCTGACTGCTGCAAGAAAGGTGTCTGAGTTGCAAGCTCTTATGGTGAGTCAACCCGGTTTCATTTTCCATATGGATAGGGTTTCTTTGAGAAGTAATCCTTTTTTATTGATTTTGAGAACTAATTCTTCTTTTATGCCTAAAAGGGGTATCCAAGTTTACGTTAAGCCAAACTATCCATCTCCCAGTTTTCTTCACTGAATCTAAAAATGAGGGGGAGAGGATTCTCCATACCTTGGATGTCCACAGACAACTTGGGTACTATCTTGACAGAACTATATCTCTCAACTCTTCAAATCAATTGTTTATTTCTCATGAAGGTAATAAGAAGAGACAACCTGTGTCAAAACAGACTATTTCCAAATGGTTATCTAAGGCTATTACCTTTTTGCTGAACTCACTGTAATGATACTATTCAAGGCAGGGTCATGACCCTGTCTACCAGGGTCTTGGCATCATCTATTGCTTTTTGCAAAGGGTTGAATTCTAGAAATATTCTAGAAGTTACCACTTTGACGTACTTTTACAAAGCACTATAAGCTTACTTCCATCTCAAGCTCTGTATTGTGCTTTACTAGGACCATTTCCAGGGTTTCTGTGACACTTCTCCTTTCACCTTTCATCTTTCATATATAGTTAGCAGTGATACTGTACCTGTATAGCTAAGGCTGCTGCAGCAGTAATCAATATGAAGGGCATAGTACAGTTGTGCAAGTTGAACTTCCCATAACAGTAAATGTTAGGATGATCACTAACGCAGTAGCTCCACCCCCCCTTGTTTTTTGGTGTTTTTCTTATGCTAGGGTCTGGACACTTATGTTTTATTGTTCCTAACATAGCCCTTTCAGGGCTCATCCTTCTTCGTCCTGTTGGCAGGAAAGCTCTGAAGGGCTTTGTGTCCAGACTTGCCTTTCAGTCACCTTAACTCGAGCTGCTTGATAGTATGGGTGTGTGGAAGGTGCCATGAAGCTTTGGAAGCTGGCAAGCCATTCTTTCTTTTGGCAGGATATAACCCATATAACTTGTGCAACTGTACTATATTAGTCATTAAATATACAGATCATTTGAAAGCCTTGCCCCTCAGTATCATGCAAGCTTCTAATAGACAGCTTCTGCCTTGCATGTAGAGCTGTATCCTTTCTGATCTGTTACACATTCTCATGTCCAGTGATGGTGTGAACACCCACTCAAAGGATCTCAGTCTCTTTTGGAAAATAAATGGGCCATGTTGAAGGGACAGGTTTGTATCACAGAGAATACCTCTTCTGTGGAACCATCTTCAACCCCACATAGAGCTAAGTACTTCTGTTACTGTATTCAAATGGTAATTTGGATAAATGGATAGGAAACTACAAATTTACTGCTGGTTTAGCACCCATGTCCCTCATAGATAGAAGCAACAAGTAAATGCTCCAGGGTTTCCTTGTTTTACCTACATCTGGGTTACCCATACACAAAACACAAGGGCCAGAATATACCATGAGAATGTAGGGCTAGGCTTCTTAAGATTTGCACAGATCGATATCCTAGTAATTAGATGTATATATTATATATGTATATATGTATATATATATATATATATATATATATATATATATATATATATATATATATATGTATGTGTATGTATATATATATATATATATATATATATATATATATCCCAGCCATGTTGTGTGGTATTCACCGTCCCTTTAGTAGTTCCCTAGACCCTTGTACTAGCAGCTAGTACCCTTGGCCCCTATCTAGTAGTGCTGTTGGTGTGATCCCCGGTTTGAACTTTCTGTTACCCATCCACTCATCAAGGTTCCTCTTGAAGAGTGATAGTGAGGGGCTCTGTCTTATGTAGATCAGGTCCCTGTTCCATAGTAAGGGAAGTCTCTGCGAAGGGAATCTATCCCTCCAGCATGTTCTATTCATTGTTGTGTTGAGGTTTATATCCCTAGAGCGTGTAGCTCGAGTAGATTTGGTTTTGCTAAGATGGAGCATGTTCAACAATTCTGGGTTGGACATGGCTCTGTACATTAGACAGAGATCGCCTCTGAGAAAGCGGTATTCAACAGAGAACAGTCTTAGCTTTTTCAATCGTGCTGCATAGGGCAACTGTTTGAGGCCAGAAATCCTCTTGGTTAGGTA
>NC_056746.1:1139841963-1139959463 GCF_019279795.1 Protopterus annectens
ACACACACACACACACACACACGTAACGTAAAATTAACATATTGCAAATATTACAGCTCATTTTGTTGATAAACGATTGTCGGCCTTCATTCTTTGGCCACTACTGTAATATTACCGTGTTTGAGAAATGGATATGATTTACTTTTTGGTTTCCTTTATAGCTAGACTCCTTTGCAAACCATATTTTTACCTCATTTCAGGCAAACCTAGTGTTATTTCATAGTATTACTACTGTTCTTGTTGGTAGATTGAACCAGATACAGTATGAAGTCAAGGTCAAAAGGTTGTCTCCATGTCATACCCCTCCCCTTAAAGTGGTACTTGATTTTGTGGAAACCTCTCTGTAGAGATCTCCATCTTTAATTTTGCACTGTATGTGTGGGTCTAACGTTAGAAAAGTGCTGTAAATTACTTTTCCATTTTAAATGAATCACTGTCTTAAGGAAGTGTAGTAGGGAAAAATCTTTATATGCTGTGTAGGTATAATGTATCCTGCTGCACTGCAAAAAAACTGGGAAGTACTATTATTTTTGTCCAGTGACGGATTGCTTTTATCTATACAACTTCAAAAGATGGGGAGAGTATGAAGTACTAAATATTACTTGAAGCAGCCGTAACAGTTCTGTGAAGTGTCAGCTGTCTGACACAAATAACTGAGCAGAACTCCTGCTACTGACAGTATAAAGGTGCAAGGGATGCGCACATTAGTTGTGATTAAAGCTTTGAATATGTAAGAAAAACCTGCATTTAGGTACTTGGGAATAAGATTTACAGTAAAAGTCTTTAACAGCTTACAGCAGTCATATTTTAAGTGTAATTCACTAAAATGAAACACTGGTATTTTAGCTTACAGTGATAACATAGGGTAATTTAAAAAGAAAAGGAAGTCTAAGAAGCCAGAAACTCACAACATTATAAATGCATGCAGAAACAAAGCCATCTGATTTATTGTGTTTTGGATGTGTTGTATTATGAAAAGCTGTACGAATTGTTGTTCTGTTATGTGCAAACCTGCTCTGTGGAATACGTTTTTATCTCTTATGTGAAAATATGGTCTACTGACTGTACAGTACCTTACTTTTATATTGTATGCTGTACAACTGTACTGAAAAATGTAGGTGTTTTTGTTACCTTTTTACTGCTCCTTTGGGACCTGAGTCATTGCTGAAAGGTCCAGTTGTCTATCCTCATCTACCTGTTTGTCAAATAGTAGTAAATAAATAATATGGAGATATAGACTGTATTGTGTTACTGAGAGTGTGTGTATCTGAGGAGGAAAAAATTGTAGGACTATGCAGCTCAGTCAGGCAATTTTGAGGCAGAATGTTTTACAAGGTAGTACTAAAGACTTAGTAATGTTGAGGCTTTAGTACTGTACTAATGCTTAAGATGTTTTGAAAAATATCTTTTTTCCATTTTCTAGTTGGTAGGTGGAGTTTGAAGTAGAAAAAAAACACTAGAAAAGTTGTTATTGAAAAATGGTATTCACTATTAAATGGTTATAGCGTTAGCAAATTGCAGAATATTAAATGTGTGATACTGTTTCTTTAGAACTGCTTAGAAGTTCAACCTGTGATGAACAGTATGTATTCTTTTCAGTTGTGTGTGGCATTTTTTATTGATGGAGAATAAATCATCAGACTGTGTTAGCAATTTATTCCTTAGCTTTGACTATTCAGGACATTAAAATTCTTAAGTATATCTTAATAGCTGTATTGTCCAAGACAAACAGCACTTGAATTTCCAGTTTGGTCGCTGACTGGGTGCCTTCACTGCAAAGTCTGCACATCCTTCCTCTGTTTGCTTAAGCTTTTTAACAGGTGCTCTGAGTTCCTTCCACAACCCATAAGATTTTACTTTGACTTTCCTTCTGACTGACTGACTTTAAGTATGCATGCTGTTGTGTTTGTTTTCATATTGGTATGGACTAGCATGCAGTCAGTCCGAGCCAACTTTTCACTGTCATGTATCCATCTGAGTGTTAGAATAGGCTTTGAACTCCCCTTCAACCCTGAATTGGATTAAGTGGGTAACTGGAGGGCAGACAGATGCATTTGTGCTGTTAACATGTTTGGGTCAGATGGAGTTCTTAACAGGCAGAACCACACTAGTATGTTAAATTAATTGAGATATGCTTTAGTTGGGATGGAAAGAAGAGTGATTTGGAAAATGTATAAAAAACTTGATCTAGAATGGTTGTTTAGGCATGGCCACATTCTGTGTAAGTCGTTCATTTAAATTTTTTTAATGGCATGTTTGTTTTATTTATTTTCCAAGGACTTTAAGGGGGTGCAGAATCAGGCTACTGCTGTTAGAAATGTAGTCTGCCATTTTGGGAACTAGGTATAAAATGGCAACTCAGTTTTTATGTGAATATTAAGATTGTTATGTTGTGAAGTGGGAGAATTTGTTGGGACAGTGCATAAAACATGCAGGTAATCCTATGGGGAGACTATGGGATAAGCTGAGAATTATTAAAAACACTTTCCAGTAAAAGAAGTAACATGCAAATTTGAGAGCTTGACTTTCTGAACAAATTACGGTGTACTCCATAAACGTGGCTAACAGATGAAGTTACTCATGAACCTGTTTAGAATTATTTTTTATTTACCTTTAGAATGGGAACTGACTATTTTTCCCTTGGTGCTTCTTTTTGTAGAAAGCAAAGGTAGTAGTGAATCATGTTAAGCAAATAAAAAACTGAAGTTTTTTAGAATGTCTCAAAGCATTTGTAAATTCATGAACTCAGCATTGCCTTCACTTCTTACTGTATATACTGTTTCCATTGTTAGCTGTTCATTATTTGAATGTATATTTAGGTTAAGAAGACAATGTTCTGATTTTATTCCTTGTATTAGCTATACAACTCAATGTATATAATTTTGCATATTTGAACATCCTCTAAATTTGTCATTTTTGCTCTTACCACACACTTCTCAACAATGCAACTTAGACTTTGTGACCAGGTCGAAGTTGAGAAGGGTCTTTTTTCAGTCAGACCAGTCCACCTACTTGGATAACAAATAGAAAAATAATAAATAAAAGACTGTTGAAAGCTTAGCTTGCTAACTTCTAGACACTGCTTTTAAATAAGAAAAATGGAATATTTGTAGTCACACAAAACAGCAGCATATGTTATTGCTGTATTCACGCAAAAAATCTTTAGTATTTTTCTTTTAATTTTAAAGGGAAGGGAAGTTGAACACAGTTACAAGGGAGAATGTGACAGTTACATCCACAGGCAAACACTGACCAGTATTTTTTTTGTTTGTTTTTATTTTGTTGACAGCATTCTTGTTAAAAGATAGTGATATAAACCAAATACTCGGACTTCTTGAGCAATGCTATTCCCTATACTACACAGCAAAGATACCACAGTTAAATACTCGACCCTACCTTATCCTTCAAAGCTCTAACTGAATGAAATAATTGTACAAAGAACATTATACTAATTAAGACAGTGCTACAAGTTTGACTCGCTTCGTTTCCCCTCTTACTTGACCAGCCCTAGGATATCCTGTTGTCCTTAGAATACAGCCTCCCAAATCACTCTGTTCCACGTAGAACACACATGCAGTGTTGATTTGCACACCTTGCTGGTCTATTCACTGAATTGCAAAACGACTGACTTGGCAGTAAGTAGCAGAGCTACCCTCATTGAAAGAACCTTTCTCTTCAGAAGTCTCAAAGTATACTGTTGCTATCTTTTACACTTAAGACCATTAACTATATCACCAAACTATCTCCTGAGAAATTTTGATAAGGATGCCTTGACACTTGCAAAAAAGTTTTTTTTTTTAATAGCACCTGGGGAAAGAGCATTTTGTAAGGTAGGCCCTACTACTTGAAATCATTTACAAAAGTAACTGTAGTTTCAGGTTGCTTGAGAGTTACTATTAAAAATAGGCCTGACTAATACTGTACCCTATACTTTTTGTTTGGTTTGACATGTTCTCAGGTTGGGGGGATAGGGAATTTATTCCTGTCTTCCTTTTTAAAACTCTAAAAACGTAAGGTACGTTTTCTGCAGGGGGAAAACAAAGTGCAACACATGAAAATCGTAATGTATTTCTTCGATTTTCTTTCTTTTTTTTTTTTTTACTCAAAGTTTTTATTGATTTTTTCAAACAATAAATATATATATTTATTTTTTTGCTTGAGTTCCTGTTAACTGTGAGTGTACTGTAACTAATTTCTGTTTACTGTTATTGTTCAGTGTGTATTATGATTGTGCTTTGTATGTTTACTGTAGGTGCTAGCTATGGAAAAGGAAAAGTCTGGGTTTAAAAAGTGTGTGGTTTCTGGGCACAAATCACCTCCACAAGATGCACACAGTTTCAGTGTTAATGACCGGTATGGCTTGTAAGACTAGCTTTTTAGTGGATTGTTTTATTTACTGATTGTACACGTTTCTTTTTGAGGCTGTTGATGAGTGATGATATGACCAGCTAAGGTAAAAGTTTAGGTGACCTGTTGCAAATTAACTCAAGTAAGGTCTTGCACTGCAGAGCATAATTGGAAGTAAGTGCAGATTCCACTTATTGTCTGGGCACTGCCCATCTGGAGACAGACTGCTCAGCCTGTGCGACTTTTGGATTCCCAGCTGTAAACGAGCATCAGGCAAGCTTGTGATAAAAGGGATGCTCCCATCTTCTGCCACTTCTTCATCTTTCCCTTCTCCCAGTAAGAGGTCTGAGAAGAGGGTAAAGACTGTTCCTGGGAGAAGGACTCAAAGTCCTGTTCCAAGAAGCAAGTGGGGGGAACTGCAAACTGAGCTCCTACCATGCATTTGTGCTTAAAATTGAACTAGCCTCATGGGAACCTACTTAATTTTTGAGTTATGAGATCTGCATGGTTGTATTTTTTCTAGAGCTGGACACACAGCTATTGACCTTTGTTAAAGTGAATGCACTTTTCTGTGAGTTGTTGATTTGCTGCATTTAGCAAATTTAATCCAACTCGTGAACTGTGCTTTTCCAGTGTTGCAGATCATATAATCACATTGTATTCTAGGCATTGAAGACGGACCTTGGAGGCCTTGTCCAGTTACTAAACAACTTCTTCTTTCGGCTTTTTCCAGTTACTAAACAAACAAAAAAAAAATGTAAAGTGTAAATATTTACATGTAAGTATTTACTTTACCAGTGGCCCTTTCTTTGATGGATGGTTTTTGGCAAATTCAGTTTCTAGCCTTAAAAAATAGCGAAATCAATTGCATAAGATGTAGGTATATGTTAAATCTGAAGCATGCTTTGCAAAGGTTTACTTAACTTGGATTCACAGTGACCTAGGACAAGTAAATTGAACGTTATTAAAAGTACTGAAGCTAAAACTTGGCTAGCTTACTTTAAATAATACAGCTCTATGTAGAGAGAGACTGTAGAACAGAGGAAGTATTCTTTCGAGTCCCTTCTGAAGTTATAGCTTGTATATTAAGAGTATGCATTAATTGGCACCTTTTTGTGTAGGGTATTAGAATGGAATATTGAACTATTCCCAGCAGCTGTCACAGTGCTAATGGCATTGCAGCAGCTGTGTAGATTGTTGAATCAGCTAATTGTAACAAGAAACAGACCAGATTGAGTCTACTCTTAAAGCAGTTAAAAATGTGTAACTATACTGTCTTTTTTGCCCGTTCCTTAACTTGGCTTTCAGTATGTATAGTATGTAGACTTGGGCAGGAATTGTTTTTGCAGCCTGTTTATATTTTTCTGCTCATCAGGTGCAAGGTGTTGTCTAGCCCGTGGACACCGGTAAATGAAGTTTGCATTTTGAGTCCGGTCAGCCCATGTCCACCTTAAACAAAATGCATTTCATTGAGTCTAGTTGTTATGTACAGTTCACCCACATGGGCCTTCTGAACACAAAAGGTTGATAATGGAAAGGAAGTCACTTAATGGGTGTATTGCTGGGAGTAAACCTGGGTTTTTATGAGGATGGGGCTACTTCTGTTTTCTGAACATTTCTGTTCAGAAGTGATAGAATACACAAAACCAGAAATTACTTTTTGTTCTGTATATGACAACACATTTTGGTATTCTTTATTCATAGGTACATGCATTTGTGTGTGTAGTGTGTGTTGTTATTTACATATATATATATATATATATATATATATATATATATATATATGGATATTTACCTGAAAAAACACTTTTCCGACATTCACTTCACCGAGACGAATACACTGACAAACCAGAAGACCGACATCCGGAACACTGACATTCCGATCCGAGGTAAGTAACCGCTTAGCCATCCCGGAAAAACAAAAAATTAAAACCACCCATGTGTGGGGCGCCCCCTAACTAAATATACCAACTCCGAGATTGCACTACCGCGGGGGGTAAGGGCTAAGTTCACCAGGATGGCCAAGTGGTTACTTACCTCTGGTCAGAATGTCTGTGTTCCGGATGTTGGTCTGCTGGTTTGTTGGTGTATTCATCTCAGTGAAGTGAATGTCGGCAATGTGGTTTTTCGGGTAAAGTAAGCTTACAACTTTGGTAATAACTTTCTCTCAAAGTCACTTTTAATACAGAAACAAAGCAGCATTTTGCAAATGAAAGGCCATGATTCAGAAACAGCGTACTACATTACTCAAAATAGCACAGTTAAGCAGTAATGTACAGAGTGTGGCCATTTCATAGACCTATGTAGCTGGGTGACACTACCTGGAAAATAGCACAGTTAGCATCATGTGCAAATGACTGTATAATGACATATAAATGAGAGTGATAGCAAAACATATGAAGAAAGCGACATAAAAGTCACAAGCATGCAAAATGTCACTGATATACTTTGGGCAGCAAGTTTGTGTGTTGTCATTTCTCTGTGAATAGAAAGAGGAGAGAGAGAGAGAAAGAGACTTCGTTAAGATGCTAGAAGTAGTAGCTGCATTAGCTGGACAGCATTTATCAGAGGTTAGGAGCCAGTGTCTGTAACAGTGTACGCGGTCACCTTCCATGTTGTAGATCTGACCTCACCTAACTTGCTGTTACCTCAATGACAAGGACATCGTTGAATGCTGTTGTGTGGACAGAGGCACCATATGGAGCCTCGTAGACATGTGTCATTCAACAGATCTAAAAAAAATTAACTATCTGTGATCACAGCAACCGTCACTTAGAGCAAGTTTCCTTTTTCAGGTGTCTTGGTCTCTGGTTAGACCTCTAACTCAGCCTTCACCTGCATCTTGATAACACAAGTAAAAAATAATCCCCTACTTTTCTGTGCATAAAAATATCCCCTTTCCTCTCACACTACTCCAGATTGGTGTTAAGGAAAGGAATCCTTCTCACTCTGCTCAAATTCACCCTCTTATATCAGCAGACTCTACTAAAAACTCCACCACTGTGCAAACATTAGAAAACAAAATATGTAAATTTAATAATTCCAAAGTCTTGGCCCAGCGTCGGTTGTCATCGCTTACTCTTCTGACGTCAGTAAGGCCAGAGTATATAAGACACAGCCGACGCCATGTTCTCCAGTCTTTTTTTGCCCCGCGGTGCCCGAAGCAGAAGCAGTTCGCAAGTGCCGGTCGGCCAGCTCCTGAATTACAAAAAAAATTGGAACCGAAGTCTTCTTTAAAGCTAAGTACCCCGTTGGGGAAACTTTTCTTGCCTCAGACCGATGTCAGAAAAAGTTAATAATTGTATTTCTTGTGGGAAGCAAATACCGCATAAGGATTTCCATTCCCTTTGCATACCTTGTTTGGGCCCAGACCACGATGTCTCGGGCTGTCGCTTTTGCGCTACCTTCAATAAACGCACTATCAAGCGTCGGGCGGAGTTTGCCCAACACTACTTTGGTAAAGCTTTTGATTATAAAATGTCGTCGGACACTCCGACTACCGTTCTGTCCAAAAAACGCAAGGAAAAGGACCGACACGCGAGACCCGCGGTCCACCACGCCAAAACAGGCTACACGTGGTCCGGTTCTCAGCGAGACGCCTTTGCAGTCCCTGACTACCGACGACACTCCTTTGGCGGTGTCCTCTGTACCCGAGACCGCTGGGTCCTCGGCCCTTTCCCAGACTACAACCGAAGCCCCTGCTAATGTCGAGCCTACTAATGTGGACAGGTCCACCTCCACCCATGGTGTATTTAGGCCCTCATCTTCTTTTTCAATAAAGGCTTTTACTAAATCCAAAGCAGCCAGGCATCCCACGAGGCCTGTTGCACAGGGCCCATCTCCTGGACCCATGCCTAAGAAACAGATGCTTAAAATGGCTGAGGATTTAATTACTCTTATCAGAGGTTCTCAGCCCCCTCCTGACAAAGAGACCCAGAGTGGAGGAAGAATCCCCCTCTTCTGATCAGGGATCCATTTTATCAGAACTTTCTGATGCAGAGGAACACTCTTACTCCCCTTTTGAGGATTCGGATGCAGAACAGTCCATTCCTTCTGTATCCCCTCCTGAGGATTTTTCTTTTGGGGAAACCTTGCACACTTTGAGGGAACACTTCCATTGGGAAGGCCAAGACTTTTCAGATTCCAAGAAAAGACTTAGGGAATTTCTTTGGTTACCTCAGCACAGACCTCTGGCTATACCCCCTGTTTTGGATGTACTGGATGATGTCTATTCGGAGGCTTGCCTTAACCCTGATTCTCTGCCTCCTGCACCAGTAAAACCTGATAGGTATTACAGAGTACCCAGCTCTCACCAGTTTCTCTACAAAGGCCATAATGCTGACCCTGAAACCATTTCACAAGGCCCCAAGGGATTAAAGGCCTCCACTGCCAAGAATCCACTCCCGGCAGAAAGGGAATCCAGATCTCTAGAAAGGTGGGGTAAAAAGGTATATACCTCGGCCACCCTAGCCATGAGGGCCTTAAACTGTCAGTTTCATATGATTAAATATCAACAGTACCTGTTATCACAATTAAGGAACAAAATGTCTCAACCTGAACAACCAGATTTAAAAGAGTTACAGGATATGATGCATAGTGCGGAGCAAGTGGGTAAACATACTTTACAATGTGGTTATGATGCCCTAGAGGCTTCCAGTAGAGCGGCTGCTACAGGATCAGTCATTCGCAGACATGCCTGGCTTAGGGAACAAAATTTACCTGATCATGTGAAAGCTAAACTTCTTGATGCTCCTTTACAAAAGGATGTACTATTTGGTACTAATGCTGAGGAGATACTACGGAAAATGGAAGAAAAAGCCAAATCTATGCAAACTGTCAAGGCTTTCTTACAGGTCCAACCACCACGTTTTAGCAGAAATTGGCCTTCAAAAACTGGTCCTTTCCAGCCACTGACAAGCCCCAAAGAGGTAGATACAGGCGCACAAGGGGCAGAGGGCAATCACAAGGATCATATAGAGGCAGACAATGGCAATCTCCAGCACCAAGAGGTGGTGAAGACAGTGCACAACAATACAGGAAGCAAACCCAATGACTCCCTCATTTCCATGCCAAGCAAGTCTCAGCTGGCAGCACCTTTGGGAGGGAAACTAGCATTATTTGCAAGCAATTGGCATATTGTCACAACAGACAAATGGATACTGGACATTATAAACAGAAGCTACAAATTTCAATTTCACACTCTTCCAAAAATGAGAGGCATGCCAAACCTGCCACAAAATCAAAGGGCAGAGGCACAACTGCAAATTTCAAAGCTCCTAAACATGAGAGCTATACAAAAGGTACCTACACACCAACAAGGTCAAGGTTTTTATTCAAGACTTTTTCTGGTACCAAGAAAAGGAACCGACTGGAGACCCATTTTGGACTTATCCATCCTAAACACATTCCTACTCGTACCAAAATTCAAGATGCTCACATTACAGCAACTTCTTCCCATGCTGGGCAAGGAGTTTTGGCTGGTAACACTGGACCTCAAGGAGGCATACCTGTATGTCCCAATCAGACAAAGCTGCAGAAGATACCTCAGATTTCTTGCAGGTTCAATCCACTATCAATTCTCTGCATTGCCCTTTGGCTTATCTACTGCGCCCAGAGTATTCACAAAGTGCCTGGCATCAGTGATTGCCTACTGCAGACTTCAAGGGATACAAATTTACCCTTATCTGGACGACTGCCTGATCCAAGCGGACAGCAAACGCATACTACTGGAACATCTGGCATATGTGACACGGTTACTGCTTTCTCTGGGATATACCATCAACAAGGAGAAATCAAGGCTAACACCATCTCAGAAAATAACCTTCCTGGGTGCCACCTTGGACACAAACACCCAGATGGCATATCTTACGCCAGAAAAACAAGGGCAACTATCTCAGTACTTCGAAACACTAGCAAAAAGTACCAGGCTTACTGCAAGGAAAATCCTGCAGGCTCTGGGATTCATGGCATCTTGCATTCTTCTAATCCCATGTGCAAAGCTGCATATGAGGAAACTTCAATGGTACCTAAAAAATCTATGGTCTCAACACAGTCAGTTTGGAAGCAATTATACCAATAATTCCATGTTTGCAAAAGGAATTTCTATGGTGGGCCCAAGCATGTCAAGTAAACACAGGCCTTCCATTCTGCAAGCCTCAAGCAAAACAAGTCATAACCACAGACGCCTCAGAATACGCCTGGGGGGCGCACATGAAGGACAGGTGCATTCAGGGCAGATGGTCCCAAAAGGAAAAGCACCTTCACATCAATCAAAAAAAAAATGCTAGCAGTAATAAATGCAATTACAGCTTTCAAGGACTTCCTGCATCCAGGACAATTACTGATGAGAACAGACAACACCACAGTAATGTGGTACATAAACAAACAAGGAGGAACACATTCATACCCCTTGTGCAGACTAGCCATGACTCTTTGGAACTTGGCTCTGGAAAGACAAATCGAACTTCAAGCACAGTACTTGCCAGGACTGGAAAACACACTGGCAGACACTCTAAGCAGAAATATGACAGATCCACATGAATGGAAGTTACATCCTCAGGTGTTTACAGAGATAATCCAAGCGTGGGGGAGGCCAGACATAGATCTTTTGCCTCCCACAGGAACCATCAACTGAAAAGTTTTGTTCAAGGACCTTTCATTCAAAGGCCTGGAAAGTGGACGCCCTTTCATTCAGTTGGACAGCATGGACAGTTTATGCATTCCCACCTCTGCCCCTTCTGCCCAAGGTGCTTTTGAAAGCAAGAACAGACAAACCGAGGATGATACTGATTGCTCCAGATTGGCCAAGGCAACACTGGTATCCACTCCTGAGGAGCCAAACACATACTCCTCCCTGGTCCCTGCCTCTAATGCCTCTTCTACTGACTCAGAACAGCTACAAAACTCTTCACAGTCAGCTGAAAACACTCAACCTCGCTGCATGGAAAATTCCTTGACACTACAACAGTCCCTACTCTCCAAGGAGGTGCAGGTTGTCATTTTGGAGGCCAGAAGACTATCTACTAGTAAAGCTTACTCCGCAAAATGGAAGCGGTTTTGCTGTTGGAATGAGAAAAGAGGCCAGGACCCTAGAAAATTGAACTTGCCTCAGGTTTTACAGTACCTAGCTGAACTGCTGAACAGTGGACTTTCATTTTCTTCCATAAATATACATGCCTCAGCCATTTCTGCAGAATTCAACACGGATCCTCCTTTATTCTCTCACCCACTCTTACGACAGTTCCTCAGAGGGGCTAAGAATATAAGACCTCCAAGGAAGCAACCAATACCAGCCTGGGACCTTAATTACATACTAGAAAAATTAACATTGCCTCCCTTTGAACCTGCTGCCTCAACAGATCTGCAACATTTGTCCTGGAAAACAGCTTTCCTTCTGGCCATCACTTCAGCTCGTAGGGTTTCTGAACTACAGGCCCTCATGGCGGTGCAGCCCTTCCTCATCTTCCATCAGGACAGGGTTTCCCTTCGTACCAACCCATCTTTTATGCCAAAAGTGGTATCCAGGGTAGCCTTAAATCAAGCCATACACCTACCTACATTTTATCCTAACCCTCAAAACAAAGGGGAGAGGCTGCTTCACTCTTTAGACATCCATAGGCAGCTACGTTATTATTTGGACAGAACAAAGTCCTTCAGGAAATCAGAACAACTTTTTGTGTCCTATGCCATAGGAGCTCAAGGGAAACCAGTTACCAAACAGACCATTTCCAAGTGGATTGGCCACTGCATACAGTTTTGTTATTCCTATCATGGGAAATCTGTCCCTACTGGTATCAGATCTCACTCCACCAGGGCCACAGCCACCTCTACAGCCTTCCTCAGAGGTGTTCCTACTAAGGATATTTTGGAGGCAGCCACTTGGAGTTCTGTACATACCTTCACAAAACACTACCACCTGCCCTTATATTCCAGAACAAGAGCAGGCTTTGCCACTGCTGTTTTGCAGGGCATTCTGGCTCAACCCAGTTCCTCATAGTACCTACCACCCTATGCATAGCTTTGGGACTCTACCCATCTGTGATTACTGCAGCTGTATGCACGATGAACATAGTACAGTTTTGTACCTACCATAAATGTAGATGTTCGAGTGCTAATACAGCTGCAGTACAGGTTTCCCTCCCTCCTTCCCCACTTGGTAAAGGCATGGGGCCTAACAACCTCTTCATACCACCTGACTGGGTTATCCTGCTATGTTTTATTTGCTTGCTTACAATGATTTTGCATTACATTGCATTGCTTGCATATGTAGATAAGCCTTATTTATGTATTGCCTTCCTTTTGGGGGCACCTGACATCTGGGGCAAGAAAGACTGAAGAACATGGCGTCGGCTGTGTCTTATATAGTCTGGCCTTACTGACGTCAGAAGAGTAAGCGACGACAACCGACGCCGGACCAAGACTTTGGAATTCGGCCGACCGAGGGACCGCCTGACGGCTGAAAACCCATCTGTGATTACTGCAGCTGTATTAGCACTCAAACATCTACATTTATGGTAGGTACAAAACTGTACTTTTTCTGCTACACACATCATGGGAAACCGGTACCTGCTACCATTAGGTCCCATTCCACCAGGGCTACAGCTACAACAACAGCCTTTCTCAGGGGGGTACCAACCAAGGATATTTTGGAGGCTGCAACTTGGAGTTCAGTGCACACCTTCACCAAGCACTACCACTTACCTCTATACTCTAAAACCAGAGCTGGCTTTGCCACTGCAGTTCTGCAGGGCCTACTAGCCTCTCCAGACCCTGTTTAACTCCACCGCCCATCTTTAGCTTTGGGATTCAACCCAAGTGTGATGACTGCAGCAGTGTAACACGATGAACATAGTACAGTTTTGTATCTACCATAAATGTAGATGTTAGAGTGTTCACACTGCTGCAGTCCAGGTTACCCTCCCTCCATCCCCTCTGACCTAGCTGAACTTTTCTATACCTCTCTATCTGATACAACCTTTGTGGTGTATTTGCTTGTAATTGAAGGTATTCCTTGTATTTCCTTTACATGTTTTATTGGCAATATGTATTGCCCACCTACTTGAGGGCACCTGACATATGGGGCAAGAAAAACTGAAGAAAATGGCATTGGATGCCTCTTTTATATACCCCTGGCGCACTGACGTCAGGGAAGAAGCGACAGCAACCGACGCCGGACCAAGACTTTGGAACTCTGGCCGACTGCGGGACCACCTGATGGCAGGATAACCCATGTGTGATGACTACAGCAGTGTGAACACTCGAACATCTACATTTATGGTAGGTACAAAACTGTACTTTCTCTGCACTGCCCTTTGGCTTATCTACTGCACCCAGGGTCTTCACAAAGTGCCTGGCACCAGTAATTGCATTTTGCAGGCAAAGAAATATTCAGATATATCCATACCCGGACAATTGTCTAATTCAGGCAGAAAACAAGGACATTCTTCTGAAACATCTGGCGTTTGTAAAAAGGGTTCTAACTTGTCTAGGGTACACCATAAACGAAAAGAAATCACAACTGGTACCCTCTCAAAAAATTACATTCCTGGGTGCAAGCTTGAATACAACTGCCCAGATGACTTACCTTACGCCAGAAAAGCAAATTCAATTGGTGACTTACTTCAAACAGGTGGCCACAAAAACCCTCCTAGCTGCAAGAAAAATTCTGCAAGCCTTGGGGTTCGTGGCCTCCTGCATTCTTCTAATTCCATATGCTAGACTGCATATGAGGAAACTTCAGTGGTACTTAAAAAGTTTATGGAGTCAACATTCACAGCCTGGAAACAATGATTCCTATTATACCTTGCCTGCAACTAGAGTTCCTATGGTGGGCAGAGGCCTGCTACCAAAACAAGGGACTGCCTTTCACTCCACCCCCTGCCACTCAGACCCTGACTACAGACCCATCAGACTAAGTTTGGGGAGGCTCATCTGGCAGGGAAGTGCATTCAGGGCAAATGGAGCCCAAATCAAATACACCTACATATCAATCAGAAAGAGATGCTAGCTGTACAGAATGCACTGATGGCCTTTAAGGACTACTTTCATCCAGGACAACTACTGATAAAGACAGAGAGCACCACAGTTATGTGGTACATAAACAAGCAGGGGGGCACACATTCCTACCCCCTTTGCAGACTAGCCATGGCATTGTGGAACACGGCCTTGACCTATCAGATACAACTACAGGCTCATTTCCTGCCAGGAAAGCTAAATACTCTGAAAGACGGACTAAGCAGAAATCTTATGGACCCACACGAATGGAAACTGGAACCACAAGTTTTCAACATGTTGACACGCAAATGAGGGAGGCAAGACATAGATCTTTTTGCCTCACCCCAGAACTATCATTTGGACAGATTCTGCACAAGCATTCATCACACAAAAGCTTGGAAAGTGGATGCTCTATCAGTCTATGCTCCCCCCCCCCCCCTCTGCCTCTGCTCTCCAGAGTTCTACTAAAAGTCAAACTGGACAAACCAAAAATGATTCTGATTGCTCCAGACTGGCCTCGTCAACACTGGTACCCACTCCTGCGCAATGTGTCACACCTTCCTCCATGGCACCTGCTTCAGACACCTTGCCTCTACTGTCCCAGCAGAACTACCAAATTCTGCACACTCCGCTCCAAACTTTGAATCTTGCAGCATGGCTAATCAACTAATTTCACCTTTGGCACCCCTCCGCAAACCTGTGATGGATGTCATTTTGGAGGCTAGAAGGCCTAGTACTAGAAAGTCTTAGGCTGACAAATGGAAAAGATTCTGTGCCTGGAACCAATCACAAGGAATAAGCACAGCTATGCCCAATATTCCTCAGATTCTGCAATACTTAACTGAGATGCTTTCCAAGGGCCTATCTTTTTCTTCCATAAAAATCCATGCCTCTGCCATTTCAGCTCGTTACAACACAGAACTTCCCTTCTTCTCTCATCCTCTGCTAAAGCAGTATCTCAGAGGGGCCAAAAATGTAATACCTCCCAAGAGAGCACCAACTCCTTCATGGGACCTCAATTTTGTTCTGGAAAAACTCACTCTCCCTCCTTTTGAGCTAGCTGCTACTGCAGACCTAAATTTTCTCTCCTGGAAAACAGCCTTCCTTTTAGCAGTCACCTCAGCTAGAAGGATCTCAGAATTACAGGCTCTTATGGCACTGGAGCCTTTCATTATTTTTTCACCTGGACAGGGTGGCTCTCAGGACAATCCATCTTTCATACCTAAGGTGGTATCCAATGTGGCTCTTAATCAAACCATTCATCTGCCAACTTTATTTCCCAATCCACAGAACAAGGGTGAGCAGATTCTGCATTCATTGGATGTACACAGATAACTTAGATTCTACTTAAACAGGACAAACTTACTAAGAAAATCTGAGCAACTATTGGTGGCATTTGCTGGAGGGGCAGAGGGAAAGGCTATTTCAAAGCAGACTATTTCCAAATGGATAAGCCATTGTATTGGTTTCTGCTATGTGCACCATGGTAAAACTATCCCCAAGGGGATCAGATCTCATTCCACCAGAGCTGCATCTACTTCTGCAGCCTTTATCAGAGGGGTTCCTACCAGAGACATTCTAGAAGCTGCTACCTGGAGCTCAGTTCATACGTTCACCAAACATTACCATTTACCTCTCTTCTCTAAATCCAGAGCAGGCTTTGCCACTGCTGTCCTGCAGGGCCTTATAGCTGCTCCTAATGCTGTATAAATCCATCCTCCCAACCATAGCTTTGGGATTCTACCCAAATGTAATGACTGCAACAGTGAAACACGAAGAACATAGTACAGTTGTGTACGCTTACCATAAATGTAGATGTCCGGGTGTATTCACTGTTGCAGTCCTGGTTACCTACCCTCCATCCCCCTGTTTTTTCTCTTACTATACCTATCCTTTCTTTTACAATGCTTAAAAGCCTTTTTGGTGTATTTGCTTTTGATTGGAGGTATATTTTTTGGTGTTTTAAATTATATATATATATATGTATATATTTTTTGCTCCCCATTTGGGGGACACCTGACATCTGGGGCAAGAAAAACTAATGTAATAGCGTCGGCTGCATGTTTTCTACCCCTGACGACCTGACGTCATGGAAGAAGGGACAGCAACCGGGTACGCAGGACCCAAGACTTTGTTAATCAGGCCAACTGAGGGCAACCTGCCAGCAGATTACCCAAATGTAATGACTTTAACAGTGAATACACTCAAACATCTACATTTATGGTAAGTGTACTCAACTGTAATTTCTCTGCATTGCCCTTTGGCTTATCTACTGCTCCCAGAGTTTTTACGAAGTGCCTGGCTCCCAGCCATTGCTTTTTGCAGACAGAGAAACATTCAAATTTATCCTTACCTTGACGACTGTCTCATTCAAGCAAACTCCCCAGAACAATTAGAAAAGGATATGGATTTTGTGAAGAACATTCTCACCTTTTTGGGTTACACTCTCAACGAAAAGAAGTCAAAGTTGGTTCCTTCAAGGGAGATTGTTTTCCTGGGAGCGAGTCTGAATACAGCCACCCAGATGGTATTCCTCCCTCAACATATGCAAGAAGATCTTTCCACTTACTTCATGAACTTGGCAAGCATGACCCAACTCTCTGCAAGGCAATTCCTGCAAGCACTGGGGTTCATGGCTTCATGTATTTTGATGATCCCATATGCAAGGCTGCATATGAGAAAACTTCAATGGTACCTCAAGGATCTGGTCTACTTCACCCTGTCGAAGGCCGACAGTATCGAAGCTGATATTGTCGGCACCAAAATGTCAAAAGTGAAAGTCATCGTGCGTGTAAATGGAAATCTCCGTAAGGGGATATTTCAGTTTACTGCAATGTAGTGCAATCTCGGAGTTGGTATATTTAAGTAGCAGGGGGGGGCTTGCCCCCCTGCATAGAGCAATTTGTGTTGTGTTTGGGTGTTTTTTTGTGTGTGTGTGTGTTTGATGATGTTCATCGTGCATACAGCTGCATTCATAACAGATGGGTTTTCCTGCTGTCAGGCGGGTCCTCGGTCGGCCGAATTCCAAAGTCTAGGTCCGGCGTCGGATGTCGTCGCTTCTTCCCTGACGTCAGTGCGACAGGGGTATAAAAGAACCAGCCGCGCCATTTTCTTCAGTCTTTCTTGCCGCGCGGTGCCCGAAGCAGAAGCAGTTCGCAAGTGCCGGTCGGCCAGCTCCTGAGATTACGAATATTTTTCAACCGAAATCTTCTTGAAAGCTAAGTACCCCGTTGGGGAAACTTTTCTTGCCTCAGACCGATGTCAGACAAAGTTAATAATTGCATTTCATGTGGGAAGCAAATACCGCATAAGGATTTTCATTCCCTCTGCATTCCTTGCTTAGGCCCAGACCACAACGTCTCGACCTGTCGTTTTTGTCCTACATTCAACAGACGCGCTATTAAGCGTCGGGTGGAGTTCGCCCAACACTATTTTGGCAAAAAGTTTAATTACATTATGTCGTCGGATACTCCGACTCCAGTTTTGAGTAAAAGACGCAAAGATAAGGACCGACATACGAGGTCCGCGACTTCTACCGACAGCACGCCAAAGCCGACTACAGGTGGTCCGGTTCTTAGCGAGGTGCCTACGCAGCCCCTGACTACCGATGACACTTCATTGGCGGTGTCTTCTGTGCCCGAGGTCGCAGACTCTTCGGCCCACACCCCGACTACAGATACCGAAGCCACTCTTGGCGGGGAAACTCAGAGTTTAGACAGGCCTGCCACCTCTCAAGGTGTCTTCAGGCCTTTTTCTTCTTCTTTTTCCATCAAGGCTTTCACTAAGTCTAAAGCAGCCATGCATACTAAAAGACAAGCTCCACAGGGCCCCTCTCAAGGCCCCATGCCTAAAAAGCAGATGCTCAAAATGGCTGAGGATTTGATTACTCTTATCAGGGGTTCTCAACCCCCCCGGACAAAAGGCCCAGAGTGCAGGAAGAATCCCCTTCCTCGGACCAGGCCTCCATTATTTCAGAACATTCTGAAGACCAGGAACATTCATACTCCCCTTTTGAAGATTCTGATGCAGAGGAGTCCATTCCCTCTGTCTCCCCCCTGAGGATTAGTCTTTTGGGGAAACCTTACATACCTTGAGGGAGCACTTCCACTGGGAAGGCCAAGAGTACTCAGACTCCAAGAAAAGGCTTAGGGATTTCCTCTTGCTCCCTCAGCACAGTCCTCTGGCTATACCTCCTGTCTTAGACATACTAGATGATGTGTATTCGGAGGCCTGCCTTAACCCAGATACTTTACCTCCAGCTCCAGTCAAGCCTGACGGGTATTACCGGGTTCCTGATTCACACCAATTCCTATAGAAAAGCCATGCGGCTGACCCAGAAACTATTTCACAGGGTCCCAAGGGAATTAAGGCCTCCACTGCTAAAAATCCATTACCTTCAGAGAGAGATTCCAGAGCTTTAGAAAGGTGGGGGAAAAAGGTATACACCTCAGCCACCTTAACCATGACGGCATTAAACTGTCAGTTCCATATGTTAAAGTACCAACAGTTTCTGTTATCACAGTTGAAAAGCAAAATGTCACAACCTGAACAACCAGACTTGGAGTTGCAGGATTTGTTACATAGTGCAGAGCAAGTGGGTAAACATACCTTGCAATGTGGTTTTGATGCTTTAGAGGCCTCATGTAGAGCTGCTGTTACAGGATCAGTCATACGTAGACATGCTTGGCTCAAAGAGCAAACCTTACCAGATCATGTCAAAGCTAAATTACTAGATGCACCTCTGCAAAAAGATGTATTGTTTGGTGTTAAAGCTGAGGAGGTATTAAAGAAAATGGAGGAAAAGGCAAAATCAATGCAAACAGTGAAAGATTTCCTACAGGTACAACCTCCACGTTTCAGTAGAAATTGGCCTTCAAAAAATTGGTCCTTTCCAGCCACGGACAGACCCCAAAGAGGTAGATATAGGCGCCCGAGGGGTAGAGGGCAATCTCAAGGATCGTTTAGAGGCAGACAATGGCAAGCACCTACACAAAGAGGTGGTGAGGATAGTTCACAGCCATTCAGAAAGCAGAACCAATGACTTTCCCCTTTGCATGCCAAGCAAGGCTCAAATGGCAGCACCTTTAGGCGGAAAACTGGCATTATTTTCGAAAAATTGGCATATTGTCACAAAAGACAAATGGATCCTGGACATTATATCCAGAGGCTACAGATTCCACTTTCACACCCTTCCAAAAATGAGAGGCATGCCAAACCTGCCACACAATCAAAGGGCAGAGGCACAAAAACAAATTTCAGATCTCATGGACATGAAAGCTATTCAAGACGTACCTGCACAAGAACAGGGTCAAGGTTTTTATTCCAGACTATTCCTGGTACCAAGGAAGGGCAAAGATTGGAGACCTATTTTGGACTTATCCATCCTAAACACATTTTTACTCGTGCCAAAATTCAAGATGCTC
Source organism: Protopterus annectens (assembly GCF_019279795.1). Classification (NCBI taxonomy): domain Eukaryota; kingdom Metazoa; phylum Chordata; order Ceratodontiformes; family Protopteridae; genus Protopterus; species Protopterus annectens. The sequence goes on from NC_056746.1 coordinate 1,139,861,727, forward strand.
ACATTACAGCAGCTTCTTCCCATGCTGGGCAAGGAATCTTGGCTGGTAACATTGGACCTCAAGGAGGCATACCTGCATGTCCCAATCAGACAAGATTGCAGAAGATACCTCAGATTTCTTGCAGGTTCAACCCGTTATCAGTTCTCTGCATTGCCCTTTGGCTGATCTACTGCGCCCAGAGTGTTCACGAAATGCCTGGCATCAGTAATTGCCTACTGCAGACTCCAAGGGATACAAATATACCCATATTTGGACGACTGCCTGATCCAAGCGGACAGCAAGCACATACTTCTGAAACATCTGGCGTTTGTAATAATGTTGTTGAATTCTCTGGGATACACAGTCAACAAAAAGAAATCAAGGCTAATACCCTCTCAAACAATAATTTTCCTGGGTGCCAGCTTGGATACAAATACCCAGATGGCCTACCTCACGCCAGAGAAACAAGGGCAACTAACTCAATACTTCAGAAAACTGGCAACTTTCACCAGGCTGACTGCAAGGAAAATCCTGCAGGCTCTGGGATTCATGGCATCTTGCATCCTACTAATCCCATGTGCAAAGCTGCATATGAGGAAACTTCAATGGTACCTAAAAAACCTGTGGTCTCAACACAGCCACAGTTTGGAAACAATAATACCACTGATTCCATGTCTTCAAAAGGAATATCTGTGGTGGGCTCAAGCACGCCAAAGAAACATAGGTCTCCCATTCTGCAAGCCTCAAGCAAATCAAGTCATCACAACAGACGCCTCGGACTACGCCTGGGGGGCGCACATGACAGATCGGTGCATTCAGGGCAAATGGTCCCAAAAAGAAAAGCACCTACACATCAATCAAAAGGAAATGCTAGCAGTAATAAATGCTATTATAGCTTTCAAAGACCTACTGCATCCAGGCCAGCTATTGATAAGGACAGACAACACCACAGTAATGTGGTACATAAACAAACAGGGAGGAACCCATTCATACCCCCTATGCAGGCTAGCCATGTATCTTTGGAACATGGCTCTGGAATTACAAATCGAACTTCAAGCACAGTACCTGCCAGGCAATGAAAACACGCTGGCAGACAACCTAAGCAGAAATATGACAGATCCACACGAATGGAAGTTGCATCCTCAAGTTTTTACAAAGATAATTCAAGCATGGGGAAGGCCAGACAAAGATCTCTTTGCCTCCCACAGAAATCACCAATTGGCAAAATTCTGCTCAAGGACCTTTCATCCACAGGCCTGGAAAGTGGACACACTCTCTTTCAGTTGGACAACAATGACAGTTTATGCCTTTCCACCTCTTCCTCTGCTGCCCAAAGTTCTATTAAAAACCAGAGCAGACAGACCAAAGATGATTCTCATTGCTCCAGACTGGCCAAGACAACACTGGTACCCACTCCTGAGGAGCCTGACGCATTCCCCACCATGGATCCTGCCTCTAATGCCTCTTCTACTGACTCAGCACAACTTCAAAACTCTTCACAGTCAGCTGAAAACACTCAATCTAGCCACATGGAAGATTCCTTAAATTCACAACAGACCCTACTCTCCAAGGAGGTGCAGGATGTCATTTTGGAGGCCAGAAGGCCTTCTACTAGAAAAGCCTACTCCGCAAAATGGAAACGGTTTTGTGCCTGGAATGAGAAAAAGGGTCAGAATCCTGGAATACTGAATTTACCTCAAATATTACAGTACCTAGCTGAGATGCTAAGCAGTGGACTTTCATTCTCCTCCATCAAAATCCATGCCTCAGCCATTTCTGCAGAATACAACACTGATCCTTCTTTATTCTCTCATCCTCTCTTAAGACAGTTCCTCAGAGGGGCTAAGAATATAAAACCCCCAAGGAAACAACCAGTACCTGCTTGGGACCTCAATTTCATTCTAGAAAAACTGACCTTGCCTCCTTTTGAGACAGCTGCTTCAACAGAACTGCAATATTTGCCCAGAAAAGCAGCCTTCCTTCTGGCAGGGTTTCGGAACTACAAGCCCTCATGGGTGTGCAGCCTTTCATTATTTTCCATCAGGACAGAGTTTCCTTACGAACCAGTCCTTCCTTTATGCCAAAGGTAGTATCCAGGGTAGCCTTGAATCAGGCTATCCACTTACCTACCTTTTACCCTAATCCTCAAAACAAAGGGGAGAGACTACTACATTCCTTGGACATTCACAGACAGCTATGTTATTATTTGGACAGAACAAAGCCTTTCGGAAAATCAGAGCAACTCTTTGTGTGCTATGCTACAGGAGCTCAAGGGAAGCCAATTTCCAAACAGACAATCTCAAAATGGATAGCCCACTTCATACGCTTTTGTTACTCTTTTCATGGTAAAACTGTACCTGCAGGCATCAGAACTCACTCCACAAGGGCCACAACTACCTCTGCTGCTTTCCTCAGGGGGGTTCCTACCAAACATTTTTTGGAAGCAGCCACTTGGAGTTCTGTATATACTTTCTCCAAGCACTATCACCTACCATTATACTCCAAATCTAGAGCAGGCTTTGCCACTGCAGTCTTGCAGGGCATCCTGGCTCCTCCTAGTTCCACCTAGTGCCTACCACCCCTTTTTTAGCTTAGGGATTCTACCCATCTGTTATGACTGCAGCTGTATGCACGATGAACATAGTACAGTTTTGTACCTACCATAAATGTAGATGTTCGAGTGCTAATTACAGCTGCAGTCCAGGTTTCCCTCCCTCCTTCCCCTCTTGGGACAGGCCTAATGGCTAACGCCTCCTCATACAACCTGATTGGGGTATTCTTTTATGGTGTATTTGCTTGCAACTACTGTTTTTTGATTATACTGCATTGCATTATTACATAAATTTATGTATTGCCTTCCTTCTGGGGGCACCTGACATCTGGGGCAAGAAAAACTGAAGAAAATGGCGTCGGCTGGTTCTTTTATACTCCTGTCGCACTGACGTCAGGGAAGAAGCGACGACATCTGACGCTGGACCTAGTCTTTGGAATTCGGCCGACCGAGGACCCGCCTGACGGCAGGAAAACCCATCTGTTATGACTGCAGCTGTATTAACACTCGAACATCTACATTTATGGTAGGTACAAAACTGTACTTTTGGGGGTTTCAACATTTTCTTGTAGATTATTACACTGTTGAGAGTTTGAGTTTTCAACAGTGTAATATAAACACCAATAATCTTTGCTGTCAACACACACAGGGCTTAGACTTGATTTCTTCCCTTGATTCCCTGTCTACAAATGGAGTTCCTCTGGTGGCGACAGCCTGCTCTCAGAACAAGGGTCTGCCATTCCGCCCACCACCTGCCAACCAGACTCTCCCTACAGATGCCTCAGATGTTGCATGGGGGGCTCATCTGGAGGGAAGGGGCATACAGGAGACTTGGAGCACCCAGTAGATTCATCTGCACATAAACCTAAAAGAATAGATGGCAGTGCAGCAGGCCTTGCTGGCTTTCAAGGACCTATTCTACCCTGGGACTCTGCTAATCAGGACAGACAATACCACAGTCATGTGGTACATCAACAAGCAAGGGGGGACTCACTCTTACCCCTTGTGCAGAGAAAGCATGAGACTATGGTCCATAGCAGCGTCCATGGGCTTACATCTAATAGCCCACTGTCTTCCAGGGCTAAATTCCTTGGCGGATCATTTGAGCAGACATGTTCTGGATCCTCACGAGTGGCAACTGAACAGGGACATTTTCCATCACATCAGTCATCATTGGGGCACCCCACAAGTGGATCTTTTTTCCTCTCACACCAATCATCTCCTTCCAACCTTCTGCACCAGGGAGTTTCACAACAAAGCTTGGAGGGTGGATGCGTTGTCCTTCCCATGGACACATCTCTCAATTTATGCATTCCCTCCTCTGCCTCTTCTTCCCAGAGTGCTGCTAAAGGTAAGGGACGAAAAACCAAAGGCTATTCTGATAGCTCCAGATTGGCCCAGGCAGCATTGGTATCCCTTCCTTCGCATCCTTACCCAGGCTCAACCTTGGCATCTTCCTCTGGTACCAGATCTGTTGGTTCAGGGAGGGGGAAAGTTCCTTCATCCTCATCTTCAAACTCTGCATTTAACTGCTTGGCTAATACCTTAAATCTTTCCCAACAGGTGGTTGAAGTTCTTCATAAGGCCAGGAGACCTAGCACAAGAAAATCCTATGCAGATAAATGGAAGAGATTTTGCTCTTGGATGCTAGCTAAAGGAGAAGACTCTTCTCATCCGTCTCTTTCACTCATTCTTGATTACCTAGCAGGATTGCTTAATGGTGGATTTTCTTTTTCTGCAATCAAAATTCACGCTTTAGCAATTTCGGCTCATTGTTCTTTTGAGCAACCCATTTTTTCCTCACCCCTTGATGAAACAGTTCCTGAGGGGAGCTAGTAGTCTTAGACCCCCCCAGAAGAGCTCCTACTCCTGCTTGGGATCTTAATTTTGTCCTGGAAAAACTTACTCTGCCTCTCTTTGAACCAGCTGCCTGTGCAGATTTTAAATTTCTATCCTGGAAGACTGCTTTCCTTTTAGCAATTACTTCAACTAGAAGGGTATGTGAACTGCAAGCCTTAATGGCAATAGAACCTTTCATTATTTTTCACTCAGATTGGGTTTCTCTGAAAACCAATCCCTCCTTTATGCCTAAGTAGTTTCCAGTTTAACCCTTAACCAATCTATTCACCTGCCATCATTTTTCAACAATCCCTGCACTCTCTTGATGTGTATAGACAGCTGAGATTTTACTTAGACAGGACTAAATCCTTTCAAAAATCTGAACAGTTATTGGTTAGTTTTGCTCCTGGGGCACAGGATAAAGTTATTTCAAAATATTTAATCTCCAAATTGATTGCTCATTGAATTCACTTTTGTTACCTGCAGCATAGAAAGGTTCCACCTCAGGGTATTAGGACCCATTCTACTAGAGCAGCCTTTACCTCTGCAGCCTTTCTGAGAGGTGTGCCTACTAAGGACATTCTAGAAGCAGCTACTTGGTCTTCTGTGCATACTTTCACGAAGCATTACAATCTACCTTTGTTTTCTAAATCCAGGGCTGGTTTTCCCTCTGTAGTTTTGCAGGACCTCCTTACCAGCCCTTAATCTGTGATCCTTCCTCCCCCCTGTTGTCTTCTTACTGGGCTTTGGGAATCAACCCATATGTGAGGACTGCAACAGTGAAACATGAAGAAAATAGTTTAGTTGTGCACGCTTACCATATATGTAGATGTTCGAGTGTATTCACTGTTGCAGTCCTGGTTTCCCACCCTCCTTTCCTGAGGCACAGACTATGGATTTTTATTTTTTGTATGACATGTGTCCAGGGTGCTACCATTCCTGGATTAGCCTTCTTTTGGGGGCTCCTGACAGTTAAGGCAAGAAGAACTGAGGAAATGGCGTCGGCTGCCTCCCTTTATACCTGACGTACTGACATCAGTTTTACAACCGGCGGCAGCCGACATCATATACCAAGGACTTAGGTATTCGGGCTGATTGAGAGCTTCCGGGAGCCGGATAACCCATTTGTGATGACTGCAACAGAGAATACATTAGAACATCTGGTAAGTGTACACAACTGTAATATCTTCTGACTCATCAGTCAGGGATGCTCCACCCCCTGTTCAGACACTCAAGCTGACAGCTTGGTTACTCCACTTCCCATCCTAGCCAGGCATCCATATATTTCCTCTGCAGTGCAACACATTCTGGTCTCGCACAAGATCAGAACTAGAAAACTGTATGCTAGCAAGTGGAAAAGGTTTTCTTGCTGGGCTGCCAAAAATCATATAGATCCCTTTACAGCCCCTAGTTCTTCAATTCTTGAATTTTTAGCAGAAATTTTCAATCAAGGTGCAGCTGCAGCCACTGTACGAGTAGAACATGCTGCCATTTCAAACTTCCACATAGAAGACAAGGGATCTAATGTTATGTCTCACAGGTTATGCAAGACTTTTCTGAGTGGTACATTCCTATTAAGACCCCCAGTAAGAGAGCCGCCACCTCTTTAGGATCTAAATTTGGTACTTGATAAGTTAATTCTTCCTCCATTTGAACCAGCTTCGTCTTGCCCACTAAAATTTCTAACATGGAAGACAATTTTCTTAACAGCCATTACTTCCGCCAGGAGGGTTTCAGAACTTCAAGCCCTGTCTATTCATCCTCACTATTTGGTTTTTCACAAAGACAGAGTCTCTCTAAGAACAAATCCTTCTTTTCTGCCCAAAGTATGCTCTGAGTCCAACTTAAGTCAGTCTGTTGATTTACCTGTCTTTTTTCCCAGCTATGGCAACAAGGCAGAGTATAAACTCCACCAATTGGCTGTCCATAGACTATTGCATTTCTAGTTACACAGGACAAAGGAGCTTAGAAAATCCGATCAATTATTTGTTTCCTTTTCGGATAACAAGAAAGGAGCTCCAGTATCAAAAGTCACTTTATCTAAATGGCTCACAGATACCATTTCTTATGTATATACCTCTCAGCAAAGACAACTACCAGGAAGAATTCGAGGCCATTCAGCTAGAGCTATGTCGACGTCCACCACCTTTGCCAGACTTCCGCTGGATTCAATTTGTGCTGCAGCCACGTGGGTTAATTCTCATACCTTTATCACTCATTACAAAGTAGATGTAGCCTCACGGAACAGGGCTTTCTTTGGTTCCACTGTTCTGAAGAGTTTGTTCCCTTGACCCACCCGAGAAAGAAGGTGCTGGGGACGCTGTCCCAACCGTCAAGAATGAAGACGAGATGGGACAACATAACATAAAGAAGTTATGTACTCACCATAACGTTCCATGTTTGTTGTCCATAATCTCGCCTTCATTCTTGCATTCCACCCTCCTTCCTCCTACCTGGGGGATCAACAGGAAAGCTTATGTAATTGATCATGAGTTGTCTAATTCCCTTCTCGCTTCATGACGCATAGGCTAGGGAATAGTTTGACCTCCTTATGTTTTGATAAATCATATTCTTTAGTATTTGCAAACAAGATCTGGGGAACTCTCACCAGGCATCATGGGATAGGGTGTAGCCTCGAGCCAGTGGAATCTCTCAAGCTTTAGTATTAGGCCGAGTCTGAACGAGTGCTCGGTTCCGAACCCAACCATCAAGAATGAAGGCAAGATTATGGACAACAAACATGCAACGTTATGGTGAGCACATAACTTCTTTATGTGAAATTGTTCGATCTCGCCGTTTGTTCTTACACACGGGTTCGGAGCCGAACCTCGGCTCCGAGTCGGCCACATAATCAGCTCTGCATCTTCGAGAAAGCTCGAGGCACAGTTGTATCCCATGATCCCCCGGTGCTAATCCTCAGATCTAGTTTGCCGCTGCAGCAGATCGCATCGTGAGAGGCTCGGGCCAGTACAAAATTTATATTTTTTTGAAGTGTTTTTTCTAGATAGTTACTTATAGTTGGTTGCTCAAAATAGTTTAGAGTGTGAAGTCCTATATATATATATATATATATATATATATATATATATATATATATATATATATATATATATATATATATTCTGTGTTTTTTTCTCTTAGTCAGATAGTTTTTGATCTTAATTTTGAGTTTAAGGCCTAGTTTGATTCTGTCAGGGCTCTGACAGTAGGGCAGTTCATTTTATTATTTTCCCTGCCTTGACTTTGGTCTTTCAAATAGTATTTTATATATATATATACATATATATTAATCTTTAAGATATATATAGTGTTTCTAATTGCTTAGCTAGTAGTTGGTGTGCAGTGCTTTTTTCTTATTGACTAATTATAGGATAGTCCTTATTAGAATTTTTCTAATTGCTATTATGTCTGAGAAAGCAAAATCGGGCTTTAAAAGATGCCAGTGTGGGCAAAAGATGTCCATTACAGACAACCATTCCTCCTGCGTCTACTGTCCTGGCCCTCTCCACTTGCAGGAAGTCTGTTCCATCTGTCATTCCTTTAGTGGCAGGGTCATGATGGAAAGACGCAGGAAGTTGGTAGACAGAGGGTTGTTGAAACCCGATTTTCAGGAGACCCTGGACAAGGCTGAACAAGTATCTAAGTCTTCGAAGGGGTTGAAGTCTTCGAGGGTGTCGGAGCCAAAGTCCTTGGCTCCGAGCACCTCTTATAAGATTCGGGCGCCGGCTCCACAGACCTCGGGGTCGGGCGTCGAATGTCTGTCTCTGATCGAGGCTCAGGTCTTGGAGCCGGTGTCGGAGATACCACCACCGTCAATCCTTCGCTCGGTGACAGCTTTGGCCCCTTCGACCCGTTCTTTGAGGCCACTATCCGACTCCAAAGTGGATCGAGTGGTACAGAAGCTAATGGAGAACTCTGCTCTGTCCATGCTAATCAAGGTTTCGTCCCAGTTGGTTTCGAAACTCGAAGCCCTTCCCCCGCCTTCGACAGATCCTCCTCCGAGACCCGTCGAGTCATCGGAGCCGGGAGTTGAAGAACCGATGATTGTAGAGCCCTCTGTTCCAAAGCCTTCAGTAGCGCTATCGGCACCGTTGACCTCGACACCCTCGGAACCGCTCGAGGGGTTCCGGGGTAGACAGTCGAGCCGAACTTTCAGTGCCGACTCTCTGCCTTGGGGCCTCAGCTCAGATCAGCTTGGCTCCGTCCTCGGGGTCACAGTCCGTGGTCCCGGCTTCGGGGAAGCTACCATGCTCTACGGAACTGGTGGTGTCCTCGGACCGGGGAACCGGTGCCTTCGACATCATGAGGAAGGTCTTGTCTGAACAAACACTTACGTCATCTGAGTCATTTTTTCCTTCCCCAAAGGGTCCGCGTTCTTCTGTACCTTCGGTACCTACCAAGCGTCGTGACCCAATGCCTCAGCCAGCCCCAGAGGGCATCCCTGGTTCCTCGGAAGCTTCCCCAGAAGCCCCCTCTGAGGAAGTACCAAGGAAAAGATTGTGCAAGAGGAGGCACATTGATTCCCCACAGGAATCTCTAACATCTGATACCGATTTGGATGAAGCAGAAGGGTCCCCACGGTCCCCTTCTGAGGATGTCTCCTTTGCTGACATCCTAGAGATCCTAAAACAGAGGGGAGACTGGCAGACACTTGCCCCTTCTGCGGACGAGTCGGTATTGCTGAAGGCATTTGGGGCTCAACCTTCTACCTCCTGGGTGACCCCTCCCTTTGACGAGCTCATAGACCTCATAGCGTGAAGGGCGTGGGAGATGCCTGATACAGTGGAACCGTTCCCCGCAGACCCAACAAATATATCATGGCCCCTCAAGACAAAAGCTTTCTTACTAAAGGAGTTCCAGTCGATACTATAGTGGTGGCGGCAGCCACTAAGAAGGAAATGTCCGAATCATCTACCTCTGTTCATCCTCCTAATAAGGATTCTAGGACGATGGACTGGTATGGGAAGCATGCGTTTAGTTCTGCGACTTTTTCCATGCGATCGCTGAACTACCTTACGCATTTCACGCGTCTACAGAGAGATCTCCTCAAGGAACTGGGAGATACTCTCCAGGGTAATACAGATGCTGCTGTCTCCGAGAAAGTGACAGCACAGCTTAACACCCTCAATTCCATAGTGAACTCATCCATGAGGCTCATTTCTTATGCAGCCGAAGGTTCGAGTAGAGCGGCAGCCTCAGCAGTTGCTCTGAGGAGACTGTCCTGGTTGCGCCTGTGCTCCTTTGCGGAAGCCTTCAAGTCTTCCTTTACTAATGCCCCTTTTGATGGTGCCTCACTGTTTGGTCCCAAAGTAAAGGAGACTCTCAGTAGGTGCGAGCAAGAAGGGAAAACTCTGTCTGCCATAGGGGTCCGTTTTTCCGCCCCATCTAGACCATACCCCAAAGGGCAAAGAGGCGGGAAAATGTGGTTCCGAAAGACTCCGGGATCCTTTCAGCCCACACAGAGTGATGCCCCCTCCAGAGGCAGAGGAGGGGGAAGAAATTGAAGACGCCGCCCAGGCGGCAGAGGGGGTCCGCAGAATCAGGGCGACAGAGATACTCTCTCTGGCAAACCCTTCCAGCACTCCTGAGTGAAGGCCCAGCTGTCCTGCTCTGGAGGCAGTTGGGGGTCGCTTGGCTTTATACCCAGAGGCCTGGCTAAATTTGACATTGGATTCTTGGGTAAAAAGCATAGTTACCAGAGGTTACAGCATCTCATTTGTAAAAGTTCCCCCTGCTCCCAAAAGATTCCCAGATGTTCCACCCAGTCTGCGGGATCAGGCAGTCATAGAAATAAAAAGGCTGCTCGAAAACAGAGTCATCCAACCAGTCCCGGCGGACCAGATAGGATCCAGAACTTGCTCAAGGTTCTTTTTAGTTCCAAAGAAAACAGGGGACTGGAGGCCAATATTGGACCTCAGCAGGCTCAACACCTTCGACAAGAAGGAAAAGTTCCGGATGGTCACGCTACAGTCGATCCTTCCCTTCTTACAGGAGGGCGACTGGATGTGCTCTATAGATCTCAAAGACGCTTACTACCATATCAAGATGGCCAGGGCGTCCAGAGACCACCTGCGCTTCCGGCAGGGAGCCAGTCACTTCCAGTTTCGGGCTCTGCCTTTTGGCCTCACCTCAGCCCCCAGGGTGTTCACCAAATGCATGGCAGTAGTGGCGTCTCACTTGAGGCAGCTAGGATTCCGAGTGTTTCCTTACCTAGATGACTGGCTCCTCTCCGCCACCACCAAGTATCGTCTCTTGCAAGCCAGGGATTACACCATCAACCTTTGCTCCCGTCTGGGCATAGCAATCAGTTTTGAGAAATCTGTCTTATCGCCCTCACAGCATATCTCATTTATAGGAGCAGAACTAGACACTACCCTGGCTCAAATCAAACTCCCACAAGCAAGAGTTTCAGCACTGAGAGACCAAATCGCTACCCTCCTTCAAAGCAAAAGAGTCCCCGCAGAGCAAGTCTTGAAGGCACTGGGAATGATGGCAGCTGCTCTTATCGCGGTCCCACTAGGCAGGATGCATATGAGAATTCTTCAATGGCTACTGTTCGCTCAGTGGTCTTACCAACGACTTCCGTTATCACACGAGGTCTTAATCACGAATTCCTGCAAACGCGATCTTCTTTGGTGGATGGAAAGTCAGAATCTAACAACAGGCCGGCCCCGCAGATGGGATCAGCCTTGCTGCGACCTATTTGCATCCCCATTGAATGCCAAATGCAGAAGCTACCTTGCCCTACTACCCCCTCCGGGGGTTGCCCCCAGGGACGCACTGGTACACGATTGGCCCCCGGGTCTCCTATATGCTTTTCCCCCTATTCCACTAATACCCAAATTCCTACAGAAAGCCAGATGTCTGGAAAGGTCCATAATTTTGATAGCCCCATTCTGGCCTCGACAGATCTGGTTCCCCTTTTTTCAAACCCATCAAGTGGAGGAGCCGTGGATTCTGGACCTAGTGCCAGACCTATTGACGCACTCGTCGGGAGCTCCTCACCCATCTCTCAAGTCCCTCAAACTGACAGCTTGGCTGCTCCGCTTCCCATCTTAGCCAGGTCAGACTTACTGTCCCCTGCAGTACAGCACATAATTGTGTCTTCCCACAAGCCATCCATAAGGAAGCTATACAGAAGCAAATGGAAACGTTTTACATATTGGGCCTCGCAACAGGGTATAGATCCATCTGGGGCTCCAGTACACAAGATATTAGAATTTCTTACGACGTTATTTCACAAAGGAGCATCGACTTCTACGATAAGGGTACAACTTGCGGCCATATCTAATTTTCATGTTGGTGAGGGAGATGGTTCTCTCATGTCTCACAGACTTTGTAAAGCCTTTATGAAAGGTACCTTTCATCTCCGTCCTCCTTTCCGGAACCTGGTTGCCCCATGGAATCTTAACTTGATGTTATCCTGGCTCATGTTGCCTCCATTCGAACCAGCCTCCATGACCCCTCTGAAGTACCTGTCGTGGAAGACACTTTTTCTGGTTGCCATCACTTCCGCTCATAGAGTTTCAGAGTTGCAAGCGTTGTCTGTGCGACCTCCATACATGATTTTTCATCCAGACAGAGTGACTTTGCGTACCAATCCATCCTTTCTTCCGAAAGTTTGCTTGGTTCTAAATATTAATTCGTATGTTGAACTACCCACCTTCTTCAAAAATCACTCTAACAAGTTGGAATACATGCTGCATAAGTTGGACGTTCACAGACAACTGAGATTTTACTTAGACCGGACTAAGGAATGCAGAAAGTCAGACCAGCTGTTTGTGTCATATGCTGACCAAAGGAAAGGAATGGCAGTAACGAAAGTTACCTTATCTAAATGGCTTTCAGAATGTATAAATTACGTCTATTCGGAATCCAAGCAACAACTCCCTTTTAAACCCAAGGCTCATTCTACTAGGGCGGTTGCTACATCTCTAGCCCATGCCGCTCACCTGCCATTCGATACCATTTGTGCGGCGGCAACTTGGGCAAAACCGCATATGTTTATCGCTCACTACAAGTTAGATAAAAACTCCAGGGACAGGGCATCTTTTGGTTCCACTGTTCTCAGGAACGTTCTTCTGTGAGCCACCCAGGGTAAAGGAGCTAGGTGTAAGAACAAACAGCGAGATCGAACAATTTCACATAAAGAAGTTATGTTCTTACCATAACGTTCCATGTGAATTGTTCATCTCGCCTGTGTTCTTACATTCCCTCCCTCCATCCCCCTTCCCGCGTTCTGGAAGAACGGGTATGACTGGATTCTTGAGTTTTCTCCAGGTGTATAGGTTTCTGAGCTTCCTAGTGTACTTCAGGGAGTGCACCTTTCCTTTCGGAGTGTGACAGTGTATCAGTCAGTGTGTTGTGCTCAGTGCGCATAGGGTGCAGTGGTTGGTGAGATTCTTCTGGTGTTAGCAAACTAGATCTGAGGGTTAGCACCGGGGGATCATGGGATACAACTGTGTCTCGAGCTTTCTCGAAGATGCAGAGCTGATGATGTGGCCAACTCGGAGCCGAGGTTCGGCTCCAAACCCGTGTGTAAGAACAAAGGCGAGATGAACAATTCACATGGAACGTTATGGTAAGAACATAACTTCTTTTTATGCACTGTACATATGTGTACACTGTAGCATACACATGTATGTTGTAAAAATGGTCATTCACTCCAGCATTGCATACTTTGCTCAGTTCTTTTCCCCCTTAAATCTCACATTTTCTCCTTAACACTGTTCTGCATAAATAATTTCCACAAATTCCATAATTCCTTTTATTTCTATGTAATTTGATCCCTCTGTCTTCTAAAGATCCCAAACCAGTTATTTTATGTCTCTTAACATTGTTCAGCACTTTGATTATAGTTGGATTAGATTTTGATTTCCATTTTTTAGTAGTTATTTTTTTGACAGCCAGTAGCATTAAACTTAGTATTTCAGAGCTGATGTTCCTGCTCAGAGTAATAATTACCTTGGTTGCAATAGTAGTGTGTAGCGAGTCTTTAAAATCTGCTAACTTTATGCATTCCAAGAAAACATTTTCCCAAGTACCTCTCTCTTTCCCATGACACCTCCAGCATTTGCTATTTACCTGAGGAAAAGTTTCTACAATCTGCTTCTAGTATAGAAATACCTATACAAGCACTTTCAAACAAAAGTCCCAAACTTTCTGGACTTCGTTGCATACTTAGGAGCCATACAGATGTTGTCCCATTGTCCCTTTTTTAAATTGCCTTTCTAGTCTATTTTCCCATTCTCTCTAACCCCCTGGACTTATTCATATAGTTATGCAGAACATGCCCAACTAATTATCCGTTTTTTAAACAACAGCTTCTCTTCTAGCCCCAGATAAAAACTCTTCCAGAGCTACACTGTCACCCCTCCCCATCCCTTTCTCTTTGTCTATACTCTGTTATCAGTCCCTGGTAGGGAAGACCGTGTCTAGCTTGCAGTCCAAATTTCTGTTGGCTTTATCCCACTGTAATACCTTTCCCTGTATAGTTATTTACTCCCAGTACCTTGGTAGATTTGTTAATTTTCTTCAGTAAATTACAGCTCCCTCTTGTCTATTTTCTATACCCTTGTTTGCAGACATCCCAGTTGGTAAAATCTCCTTTTCCCATTCTTGTTTTGGCTTAGTTCTTAGAATCCTTTGCAATATTTTAAAAATGTAATATTCTGTATGGTTATTGCTATTGTCCTTTAGGACTTGCATACAAAATCCTACTCTCTCTCAATATTTTTTAAACTCCTTCCCTTTTTCATCATCATCCATTTTACTTTAATTTATAACCTTTTGTTTTTATTATGTATATAAGCTTTAAGTGAGTTGGTCTAAAGTATCCCTTCAGATCAAGTAATCCAAAATCACCTTGTTCTAAGGTGAGTATCAACTTTTCCCAGTTAAATCTTGCTGTCTTTCCTTCCCAAATAAAGTTCTTCAACCCTTTATTTTCTTACAAAATTATTCCTGATAAAAATATGCCTGAACTATGTATAAAACTAAAGGTACCAAAGCTGTTTTCACTTCCTGTGTCTTACTATCTGTATCCATTGTTAAGATATTCCATTTTCTAAATTTTGTATTATATTTTGTTTAGTCTCTTCCCACCTATCCCTAGCTGCCATAACAGAACTATTTTAATCCCTAGTCCCAAATATCTCCATTTTATATCCCCACAGAGATGAGTCTTGGTGAACCAATTCATGCATGCGTATATTGTTTACTGCTTTACCTTTTATTTTATCTTCATTAATTATATATCCTAAAAAGACCTGAAACTGTTTCAAAGTGGCCCATAATACTGAAATGTCATTTTCTGTATTTGACAAGTACAAAATACTGTAATCTGCAAGTAAAGCTAACTTTTCTTGATAATCATACCATTTATATCCTTGCATACTTTACCCATATAAGGTCAATAGCAGAGGGGAAAGAGGACAGACCTGCCTGCTGCTTCTGTTCAAATACAGCTTTTTGGACAAGGACCCTCCCATTTTAATTTTTGTGTCTGATCATTCATATAGCCTCCTAATTAGACATATTATTTTATCAGGGAATGTAAATCCCAACTGACTCAGGCAAATGATTTGTGTACAACAAACCCACAAACAATAACATCACTTTCTTGCATTTTGCTTCCCTCTGAAATGCAATTTCTTTTTTTACTGTTGAGTGCTTTTTATTCTCGTATGGGTAATAACAACCACCACAGCTTCTTTGAAGATGCCCCCCTTTAAAATGCTGTTAAACAAAACCTCCCAGAACTTTATCATGTTCTTCTCCCCTAACATGCAAGCTTTCTCAGGAATACTGTCTTTGCCAAGAGGCTTCCCTGTTGATTGATTAGACATCAGTGTGTTTTTTATCTGATCCTTCTCTAACCTAGTCATAAATAAGTCCTACATAAATCCCAGAATATCTCTTAATAGCTTTGTTGAATCTAATTTTTTTCTTGTTGTAGGCTCCCTATGTTTGACAGTCCTTCCTGATTTCTGATGCCCAAGTCATTTTGCTAAAGTTTTGTGCTCTAGGTTTATCAAACAATAGTTGCCTACCAGCAACCTTTTTAAACTCATGCATGTTATCTAAATGTTAGCGTTCTGCCATTGTTTCTTTTCTTTTTCTGTGAGATTCTCCTTGTATTGCAAAACTTTAACCTTTGTCATCCCCTCTAAATAATTCCTATTAGGTTTCCCTTACCTATTTCTCTTTTTCTCTGCCATGTTTGTAAACTCAATTTTCATTTTGTCCTACTCACTAGCTATCCCTTCTGAAGATGGTTTCTGTCTTCCTCAGTAACTGATACTTTTCCACTACCCATTCCTTAAATGACTGTCTTTTTAACAATGTAGGGAAATGCTAGTGTCTCGTTTTTACTTCATTACCCTACATCCTTATCTTAGTTTTATTGGTGCATGATCTGAAATAGTTACTGATTGTGCGTATGTGTCAAGCTTTCCATTAAAGGCACATGGTCCTGTGAAGTATAATTTCTGTTCAGTCTAGCTCCAGTTATTGTGCCTAGGGAATGGTATGTAAATTCTGTGTTCCTATTATTGAATTGTCATTTTCCATATTAAATATTGTCATATATTTCTTCGAATGTTGACACTGTTTTATGATGTTCCAGTCCCCACCCATAAGTTATATTTGCTGTTGAAAGCTTGTTATCTCTCCCAAAATTTTCTTAAGCGCCATTGTAGCAGTTTTAGGTGGAATATAAATACATGCTAGAGTAATCTTCCTCTCCTTCCAGTAACTACTTACTGCCACAGATCTACCATTATTGTATTTTCCTCTCTTCTGTTACTGTTGGAGCCTCTTTAGCAATCAATGTTATTATTCACATTTTATTTTTCTTTTATCCCTGATATTGTGCTGAATGTCTGCCTTGAAATCTTTTTCGTCAAATTCATGCGCTCCTTTCTGTACAAATGTGTTGTCGTACTACATCACTACTTGCACCTGCAGTTGATAATAACTCAGTACTTTTTGCCTGTACCTATAAAACCATTTACATCCCATAATAATACTGAGTAGCCATTACGATAAAAAGCTATTACTCCCATCTGTTATACCCGGTTCTTATGAATGTATATTTCCAACTGTTAGCTTACATGCACACGCGAATGTTTGTTGTCTTATGCAGTTGCTTCTTCTCATCTCTACATAAATTTGCGTCACTTTTTTCACTCCCAGAACAAAAAATTAAATAGATTTTCAGAACCCCCATCCTTTTATATCTTTTTACAAGCATTCAAAAGCATGTACATTTTCAAAAACTGAACTTTATCCATCCAGATAGGAGCAGTTGCCCTAAATTGATTGTTGTCTATGTATTTCTTTAAGTGTTTTAGTGATATTTTCTTTATTTCTAGATCTGTGAGTTCTGTCTTTTTTGCTCAGTTTTCTGAGGAATTTTTTTTTAATATTCTTTGTGTTTGCCCTAGCATCATTGCATCCTCTTTGCTGTTAAAAAAGTGGGTCTCTGTCAGGTCTGATAAATTTGTTGCTGGGCACTTTGTGTCTTTGTATTCAGTGGTCTGTCTGCCAGCAGTTCAGCAGCAGTACCAAACATAGGTGCCCTATGATCTTGTTTGATTCGATTCTAACTAAAAACAAGCTACACTGGAAAAGGAACACCACTCTTTTTGGTGGTGTTATTCAGTGTCAGTTTTCTGTCCCTTAGAAATCCAGAAAAAAGTTAATAGAATTCAGAGTTTCCTTTGATAGCTTCTGAAGAAGAAGAATTTAGTGCTACACTAGGAGCTAACTTCACAAAGACAACTTTGACTTAATTACTTGTCAGGGATATCAAAAGTTATAATAGAAGCCTGGCAACTCCCCAGCATTATGGTGGTGTGGTCTTCCTGAGTCCATTTCGGAGATATGAGTCATCTGGTTTCCCATAGTACCCTGTGTTAGCTTTAATATGGTTTGATGCCAGAAATTCTGAATGTTCCCCTGCTTTTGTAACTAATATGATGGTCGTTTTAATGGTAAGAAGGTAGTACTGAGTAGTAAGCTGTAACTTGCCAACTGTGGGAAATTATGGAAGCATTACAAAACAGTGTATGCTGTACTCAATACATTTATCAAACATCAAAACCACAAAACAAAATCTGTTCAAAAGTAGTGGGAAGAAAAATGCTGATGTACTCTGATAGCCCAGTTTATTTCAAAATAAATATACAAAGGAGCAGTTTTGTCTCTCTAACAAAGCCATGAAACTTCATAAGATCTGTTACAAACATTAGAAACTTGGAATTAAATGCCTTCATAAGGTTAAATGACATCAGATCATGTGACCAAACTTCTTGAAGTTGAAAAAAAACTTTCTTTTCATTAGTACAGGCCAACACGGAAGAACTGTGGCTGACCAAGTTCGCAGATGACTGCAAACTGGGTGCCATAATCGACTCTCCAGCCGACACAAGCATCCTCCAAAAGGGCATCATAGAAACCGACAACTGGTGCCAGAGCCATGGCCTCAAGCTAAATGCCAAAAAGTGTATAGTCATCCCCTTTGGCAAAAACAAAGTGCCCACAAATTACCACATAGGTGGTAATCCATTAAGTACAGAAGAAGTAATTCGGGACCTGGGGACCCAAGTTGATAGCAATCTCTCATTTGACAACCACGTGGCCAAAGTGGTTAGAAGAACATTTTATATAGCCCACCTAATCATGAAGGGATTCACATCTAGATCAGGGGAGGTCATTGTGCCTCTTTACTCATCCCTCATCAGGCCCATAATTGAGTACAGTGCCCCTTTTGGGATGTACCTTACCAGACACCTGCAGCAACTGGAAAGACCCCAAAAGTACCTCACCAAGAGGATCAAAGGGCTCAAACAGATGCCATATGCTGCCCGGATAAAGAAACTCCAGCTCTACTCAGTGGCATACTGTCTGCTCAGAGGCGATCTGTGCCTGACGTATAAAGCCATGTCCAACCCGGAATTAATGGACATGCTGCACCTCAGAAGATCCAAATCCCATCAAGCTACGCGCTCAAGAGACTTGAACCTCAGCACTGAAATAAATAGGACATGCTGGAGGGACAGATTCATAACCCAGAGGCTCCCTTCACTCTGGAATAAAATCCCAGTCCAGGTTAGGCAGAGTCCCTCATTGACTCTCTTCAAGAGGAATCTTGATGAGTGGATGGGAGATCGTAGGTTTACCCCGGGTATCACTTCTGTGTCACTGTTAGACAGAGGCACAGTATACTAACCTCGAAAAAGGGCATAGCAAAATTAATTTAAAATGGGTGGTGAAAGCCAAACACACTCTGGCTAGGCTTATAAATGCCCTAGGGCAGATAGCCTAGTATGAACCTATGAAGTAATACTTACATTTTCATTGCTATTGAACCCAAAATCTTTACAAGAATTCAATAAACTGTTGTCACTTATACTGCGTATAATCAAGTTCATCATCTTTATTGCTACCCCTGTAGCTGTTTGGTATGTGATCCAACACAGCAGATATAATTTTTTCAAGAGGTTTGATCACATGATTTGACTTGATGTCATGTCATCCTCATTAAATTATATAATCTGATGTAGTCTTGTCTTGATATGTGAGCGCTTATCTGTATATTTATTTTGAATTGGTGAGTCATTAGAGTATACTAACGTTTTTTTTCCCACTATTGTTTTTTTGCACGGTTTTTAGCTATGGAAGCAGTTTGAATAACAGTGAAGGGACAGTACTATGATTTAGCTTTCATTGATAGTTGGCATATGCTTCACTACTGTAGTAATGACATTTGGGACTTAAGCTTCCGAAGGCCCAATAATTGTGCCAACTTCCAAAGCTTAGCACTCTTTCCCTTTCAAGCCACATGGACACCTTCCCCTTGGACATCAGAGCATCAATGATGTATATATGAAGGACATCCACTTGCATTACCTTTCTTATTGTGGCACATGTAAAAATTGATCCAAGATTGCAGTGCATCGTCAGGTCATCAGTCAGCCTGACTTTCAGATTTCCTAGGTAAGTACCTTGTTGGAGAAAATATCTTACTCTGATTCATTGGTGTACATTGTTGTATGCTTACTGTAGCCTTCAGAGATCATGGGATTGCTGGAGGTCAGATTCTGGAAAGGTTAATAATTGCATTGACTGTGGGAAGCAGATTTTACACAATGAGTTTCAAGTTGTATGTTTTTTCTTATTTGTTTTGGGACCAGGTCATGACCTAGCCAGTTGTTCCACAGTGAAGCTTTAGTAGGTAGACAATTAAGTGGAGAGAAAATTTCTCTGGTAATACTTTAGTCAGGAAAAAGTCATGGATCTGACCTAAGATTGCTGCTGTGTCATCCTTAACTTCCCCCAACATCCCTTCCAGAAGTGAGCTTTTAGAGAAGTGCACAAAAGAGGGTGGAGTACAGGGAGACCAATATCCTGCCCGAGTCCAAGGGTCTCTCTTGTCTTGAGGATGACAAGTCTGATGACAAGTTTTTGTAGCCTCCATCCCCAGCAATATCTTCCAACAAGGCTTCTGGCATGGTTTCTTCAGAGGGTGGCACAGAGCCTTTTGATGGCATGTCCTCCTGAGCTGAATTATTTCAGGTATCTGTCTGTCTGGATGTCTTTGTCGGCAGGTATCTGGTTCTGATGCCCACTTGTTATCTTTTAGATACAGGGTAGGATCTGCTTGGTCGCTTTTAATAAACTGGTTGTTGGCTCTTGGATTGAGATCCCAGGCACCTGCCTGCATCCTGAATCCTCTAAATCATTCTCAGCCCTTAAACGTAGGGCCAGGTTGTCTAAGTATAAGTGGATGTTCTTTATATTTCCTCAGCTTCTGGGCAGGTTCACTTCCCAGTCCCCATACTATACTTCCTCTTAGGACTTAGTAAAGCTGACTCAGGATTTAGACTTTTTCTTAAAGAACATCCAGCTACCTTCTGAAAAGGAATCAATGTCAGGGACTCCCTCTCCAAAAGAAGAGATATCTCTCCTTCTGAGGCTTCAGACTTTGATTCAGAGGGAATACAACTGGTCTGTATGGCTCAGATGCTCCCTGTCTCTATTGACAAGATACTGAGGATACCCTGTCCTCTGCTTCCTCACCAACAGATTTTATTTGGAGATGCTCTTCATAGAATGAAGGACCACATTAAATGGAAGCCAAGAAATGCAGCCTGGCCCAGGTTAGATAGTGGGATTTTCTTGGCCTACCATAACATAAGCCTTTGACTGTTCTTCATGTTATTAAAACCATGGCTGATACATTTACTAATTCATATTTGGAGCTGGACTCCCATCTTGCTCCTGAGAAGCCTGACTTTGTGCAGGGTAGAAAATTACTTCAAATTACATAAGAACCCTTTCTTTTGTGTCCATGGATAACAGCAAGTAAACTGCAGTAGCTCCAAAGAATACAATTCTGTATGACAAGGAGAGTTTTATTCTTGACAGAATGGGTAAAAGACACACCTGTACTACCCTAGCTTACAGGGCCTTGATCATTTCAAATGTACTGTACTGAATTCATGTATGCCTACTAAAACCATTGTCCAGTGCCTGACGTTCTTTATATCAGAAAGATGGATAGGAAGGTTCCCTATAGGGTTGCCACAATACAGTGATATTAAGCTTGGGAGGCTCTTCCAAAGCTTTGCTGATTTTAGAAGTTGCATTCATGACTGAGGTGGTATTCTGAAAGTTGCCCAGTTATGGGGAATGATCAGCCAGGAGATGTCGGGGGAGAGAAAGTGATGTGCTTTCTGCAGCCTCCTTTGGAGGGGATGAATGAGGTTCAGTGAGAAAACTCCTTTGCTGTTGCTTATGTTGTAGAGTTTCCCCAAACTAGGAGTCATAGGGGGAGTATGGGAGTTGGCACATTATTCATCATTGTCTTGTGGCTATTTGTTATGAGTTACAGCCAGTGACAACTTTGTACTGAATAATTCAGCTACTGTCAGCCGGTCTGGCGGCATAGAGTTGTAAAGCCCTGATCGTGGCCCAGTCAATCTGGGTTTGATTAACAGCTTGGGTGACTGATAGAGAGAGAGAGAGAGAAGCATGGCCATCGGGTCTATATTGTAAGTCTGAAGTCTGAAAACTTCGAATCTCATATGATCGACATTATATGAGCGAAGTTTTCAAACATTGAATGTTTCAACGGAGATCACCGTAGGGGATATTTCCCTTCACTTCAATGAAGTGCAATCTCGGAGTTGGTATATTTAAGTAGCGGGGGGTGTGGGGGATGCAGGGGGGCTTGCCCCCCTGCATAGAGCATTCAGGTAGGTTTTTTTGTTTTTAGTTTGTATATATTTGATGTTTGAAAACTTTGCTCCTATGGAGTTGATCATATGAGATTCAAAGTTTTCATACTTCGAACATATAATATAGACCCTGCCCATCCCAGGTGGGAAGATATTTGTTGATGATGCTTCTTTATAGAGGGCATAATCCAAAGAAGGCAGTTGCCCAAAAGTGTAATTGACAAGAGTGGGAGGCAGGGCAGGGAGTTGGAAGGGCATATAAATAACCCCCCAGGACAAGTGCAAAGACTAATGAGCCCCAGGACTCCCTTAGGAACCATGACCTTCTGCATTATTACCAGTTAAGTCCACAGGGTAGGAAATAAGCTGGTTGACCGGGTGTGGATGTGAAGCAGTGGGAGTCGGGCTTTTTAAATGATATCCCAACGGGGAGTGTCAAAAAATGAATTCAGTTGCTGTTACCCTGGCTCCCTGGTTCCGGGAAATAAAGCCCTGACTACTACCCAGATGAGCAGAGATTGATTAGCAGCACAGAAACTGGATTGAGTGGCTTGCATTAACTTGTTCATCCTGGTGTGGAACAACAAGTGATGCATGCTCTGGCAAACTGCTGTGAGAAATCTGGTGGAGACCGAGGATGTATGTGTGCTATCTACAGGGGGGACAGGACACTGACACAATCACATGCAGAAGCATTAATGATATGTCACAGTGCCTATTGAATGCCATCTCATTGACATTTTAGACGCACAATGAGGGAGAGATTAGGTCATGTGGGAAAAATACTCCCAGTGCAGCAGTATGATGCTGCCTCATGTTGCCTCAGTCTCCTCAGTGGCCCCAGTCGTGGTCAGAAGTAGTATGGGGAAGGACAGGTTGGTTTCGTAGGCCTAGTAGAAGAAGAAGGCACTGGAATCAGCTGATGATCAGTTGTGGGAGAGCCAAAGTAGGAACAAAAAAATTCAGCCACTATCAATGTAATGAGAGAATTGTATGCTAATCACTCTTGTCTTGCTTGGTGCATATGTTGTATGTGCCAAATAATGTCCCACCCACCTGCATTTTTGAAGTTAATATAAACTAGTTGCTTTTGTTTTAACTTACTATTCAATACTAATTTAAACTATGCCGCAGATAATGTAAAAGGATGCTTCTCTCAAAAGAACTACACTCTAAGTTTTATCCTTAACCAGCATCACCTGATATTTCTGCCGTGGATTCCACTTCTCCTCCTCTGATAGTCAGTATTTGGCATCGGAGAGTGCTGTTCTTTCCTCAACCAGAAGTCAGTATTTATTCTAGTTGCATATTATTTGCACATTCATTTGATAGCTGCATCAATGGCCTGGTTGAATTACCCTTTTCAGTCAGTTATTTTTATATATATAACTGTGAACTAAGGAAAGGTACTGCAGTTTTTAAGAGCATGCCAACTGGTAACCAGAACTTCACTGTTTTCTTAAACTTTTGCCTCTAGATTTTCATCATGCCAATTAATATGTTCCTTACACAGTGGACTACAGAATTATCACTTAGTGGCTTTGTTCAGATATCACTTATTGTAATGGATGATGATCAAACATGGATTGCTGTTGGTAGTAGCTAAAGCTATATAGGTCCTACCCACTGCGACCAGCCAGCTTCACAAATCTAAGAGGATCTTCCATGCTTTCCAACTGTCAGAAGCGTCAGCAGAGCTCCATAAAAAGTACAGTTGGAGTTTGAAATGTTTAAGAGCTTTTTTGCCACTGAACAGAACTCTCTTTGGAGTGAACTGTGGAACTGTTGGTTGGCTAGCGATCTACAGAAAGTGAGCAGGTAAGTCCCCATTGGAGAAAGTCTTCCACATCCTATTGTTTTATAGGAAAAAATGGTGTTTTCTGTTGAAAATGAGTGTTTAAATCCACAGGAAATGCCAAATGTTCGTAAAAGCAACCGTTTAATGAAACAAATAAACTGAAGCGCTTCTCCAAGCACTTTTCGTTCAAGTCATACAAGAACTTCATCAGACACCATAAAATCAATTAAAATTATTTAAATACTGTGCGTGATACATCAGCTGGTAAATTAATTAAAAATTAAAGGAATACTGTCCTTATACCAGTACATACATACTGATGTTACAATTATTTAATTCTGAATAAAATACTATTATAATAATGCTCGGACTCACATTAAATCATACAAAAAGTTCAAATCTTCTTGATAAGTTATTATGAATATATTAATAAATATTAAAACATATGAACCATTGTAGTGCTGAGGCACAAGACTTTTAGAATAAAGCATAGTAAAACATAAGAAACCATAAGGAAATTTCTAACATGACCACAGCTACTGCAGCAACCCTTAGTATAATTCAATTCTTTTAGTTCTATTTCTATGTACATGTTTATGGACTTTGTATTTTTTACATTTAATTTGTTTATATTTTTTATCCATATACATGCGCATACTTATATATATAAATGTATATATGAATAGATGTGTACATAAAAGTTATACTCTTACACGTACTATATAAAGTATTTATTTATTTATTCATTTAATTATTTGTTTATTTATTTGATTATATTATAAAGATAATAATAAATAAATAGTGACCATCAGGATTACATTATCGCTATATTATCCTGTTCTTGTATTATACTACTGATTAATTAATTACCTATGAAGGCTTTTAAGTTTTAATATAGCCATAATTGAACACATGTCATTGAGGCCCGGTCAGGTGTATGCATTTAATCGGATCTGCCATAGTAGTTCTTGCTTTTCAAGTTCTATTTCAACAGGCCCCCCTCTTATATTATACACCAGTTGATCCAAAATCCAAAATTTAAATGCATGTGTAGGATATTCTGAGATGTGCTTTGCTAGTGCATTATCTTGCTTACCTTTATTTATACTATAAGTATGTTCATAAATTCTATCCCTTATTCTACAGATAGTTTTACCTACATAGAAACATGGACAAACCTGGCATGTAGCCAGGTATACCACCGTTTTGGAGTTACAGTTAAATCTACCTTTACTTTTCAAATCCAAGTTTTTAATGGTTAGTGTGTTATTCACCAAAATGTATTTATAGTAGGGACAGGTTCCACATGTGCACATACCCTTTTTATTGTTATTAAAGTTATTATTATTACTATTTATACCTTCCAAGAGTTCTTTGAAATTCCTGTCTCTCCTAAATGTAAATTTTAGTTCTTCCCCTATTTTTTCTATTATTTATTTACTCTTTGAGAATGTTCCAATTTTTAGAAACAATACCTTTCAAAAAATAGAAGTCAGAATTAAAGGTCAATATAAAACTATGCTCGAAAGTTGAAGTTCTCTCAGTGGTCATTACTTCTGTGTGGGAATCCAATCTTACACCCGTAGAGTCCTCAGGGGTATTTACTATTAGGACTTGGATCTGTGCTTCCATATTACTTCTCACTATTGGTGTATAAATTCCCCTATTTCTCTTTATTTGAACTTCATCTATTAAATTATCTAACATGGTGTTTGGGTAAGCTCTTCTCAGGAACATCTTCCTCAAATTATTACATTCCTCTTGGAAATCATCCTCTCTTGAAATCATTCTTGCTGCCCTAACTAGTTGTCCCTTGACAACTGACTTTTTTTGAAACATAGGGTGGGCGCTAGTAAAATGTAAGAAAGTATTACAGTAGGATGGTTTCCTATAAATTCGAGTCTCATACTTCTTCTCAGTGTTGTTTTTAGTCAAAAGTACATCTAGAAATGAGATTTGTTTCTCCTCGAAGTTATATGTTAACTCAAGTAAGTCAGTGCTGTCATTCAAATATTTTACTAAACACTCTGCCTGGCTTTGATTTCCCTTAATTAATATAAATATATCGTCCAGGTACCGGGTGTAGTAAATAATTTGGCAGTTAATATGTTTCTTGTTAAATATATAGTATTTCTCCCAATAATTCATAACCAGATTGGCGAAACTTGATCCACAGGGTGACCCCATTGCCACTCCACTTTTTTGGTGGAAAAAGTTGTTTTTAAAGGTAAAATAGTTATGGGCCAATACTATACTTAATAACTCTTCAACTAGCACTAATTCTGATGGAGGTGCTCCTTGTTCTTTAATATTCAAAATCACCCACTCAATACCTACATCTTGTGGTATTGAGGTGTAGAGATCTTTTACGTCAATTGTGAGCAAGTTATTATCTTCATCGAACCTTATATTATTGATTCTTTCCAAAAAGGACCAAGAGTCTTTACTTATACAGGTTTCTAGATTTACGTATTTCTGAAGAATCTTATCTACTACCTTAGCACACGCATAGGTTGCACTATTCCTGCCATCTACTATTGGTCTAAGGGGTGGATTACTCAAGTCCTTATGTATTTTTGGTACCCCGAATATAACTGGAGCAATAGGTGATGGAAATCTAGAAACCTGTATAAGTAAAGACTCTTGGTCCTTTTTGGAAAGAATCAATAATATAAGGTTCGATGAAGATAATAACTTGCTCACAATTGACGTAAAAGATCTCTACACCTCAATACCACAAGATGTAGGTATTGAGTGGGTGATTTTGAATATTAAAGAACAAGGAGCACCTCCATCAGAATTAGTGCTAGTTGAAGAGTTATTAAGTATAGTATTGGCCCATAACTATTTTACCTTTAAAAACAACTTTTTCCACCAAAAAAGTGGAGTGGCAATGGGGTCACCCTGTGGATCAAGTTTCGCCAATCTGGTTATGAATTATTGGGAGAAATACTATATATTTAACAAGGAACATATTAACTGCCAAATTATTTACTACACCCGGTACCTGGACGATATATTTATATTAATTAAGGGAAATCAAAGCCAGGCAGAGTGTTTAGTAAAATATTTGAATGACAGCACTGACTTCCTTGAGTTAACATATAACTTCGAGGAGAAACAAATCTCATTTCTAGATGTACTTTTGACTAAAAACAACACTGAGAAGAAGTATGAGACTCGAATTTATAGGAAACCATCCTACTGTAATACTTTCTTACATTTTACTAGCGCCCACCCTATGTTTCAAAAAAAGTCAGTTGTCAAGGGACAACTAGTTAGGGCAGCAAGAATGATTTCAAGAGAGGATGATTTCCAAGAGGAATGTAATAATTTGAGGAAGATGTTCCTGAGAAGAGCTTACCCAAACACCATGTTAGATAATAGATGAAGTTCAAATAAAGAGAAATAGGGGAATTTATACACCAATAGTGAGAAGTAATATGGAAGCACAGATCCAAGTCCTAATAGTAAATACCCCTGAGGACTCTACGGGTGTAAGATTGGATTCCCACACAGAAGTAATGACCACTGAGAGAACTTCAACTTTCGAGCATAGTTTTATATTGACCTTTAATTCTGACTTCTATTTTTTGAAAGGTATTGTTTCTAAAAATTGGAACATTCTCAAAGAGTAAATAAATAATAGAAAAAATAGGGGAAGAACTAAAATTTACATTTAGGAGAGACAGGAATTTCAAAGAACTCTTGGAAGGTATAAATAGTAATAATAATAACTTTAATAACAATAAAAAGGGTATGTACACATGTGGAACCTGTCCCTACTGTAAATACATTTTGGTGAATAACACACTAACCATTAAAAACTTGGATTTGAAAAGTAAAGGTAGATTTAACTGTAACTCCAAAATGGTGGTATACCTGGCTACATGCCAGGTTTGTCCATGTTTCTATGTAGGTAAAACTATCCGTAGAATAAGGGATAGAATTTATGAACATACTTATAGTATAAATAAAGGTAAGCAAGATAATGCACTAGCAAAGCACATCTCAGAATATCCTACACATGCATTTAAATTTTGGATTTTGGATCAACTGGTGTATAATATAAGAGGGGGGCCTGTTGAAATAGAACTTGAAAAGCAAGAACTACTATGGCAGATCCAATTAAATGCATACACCTGGCCGGGCCTCAATGACATGTGTTAAATTATGGCTATATTAAAACTTAAAAGCTTTCATAGGTAATTAATTAATCAGTAGTATAATACAAGAACAGGATAATATAGCGATAATGTAATCCTGATGGTCACTATTTATTTATTATTATCTTTATAATATAATCAAATAAATAAACAAATAATTAAATGAATAAATAAATACTTTATATAGTACGTGTAAGAGTATAACTTTTATGTACACATCTATTCATATATACATTTATATATATAAGCATGCGCATGTATATGGATAAAAAATATAAACAAATTAAATGTAAAAAATACAAAGTCCATAAACATGTACATAGAAATAGAACTAAAAGAATTGAATTATACTAAGGGTTGCTGCAGTAGCTGCTGGTCATGTTAGAAATTTCCTTATGGTTTCTTATGTTTTACTATGCTTTATTCTAAAAGTCTTGTGCCTCAGCACTACAATGGTTCATATGTTTTAATATTTATTAATATATTCATAATAACTTATCAAGAAGATTTGAACTTTTTGTATGATTTAATGTGAGACCGAACATTATTATAATAGTATTTTATTCAGAATTAAATAATTGTAACATCAGTATGTATGTACTGGTATAAGGACAGTATTCCTTTAATTTTTAATTAATTTACCAGCTGATGTATCACGCACAGTATTTAAATAATTTTAATTGATTTTATGGTGTCTGATGAAGTTCTTGTATGACTTGAACGAAAAGTGCTTGGAGAAGCGCTTCAGTTTATTTGTTTCATTAAACGGTTGCTTTTATGAACATTTGGCATTTCCTGTGGATTTAAAAAGTTTTTCAGAAAATGAGTGTTTAGCTGGAAACCAAATGTTTTGTGACTGCATTACATTTCTGGCATTTCTTAATATTTGCTTCCTCTGGCTTACATTATCCGTTCTCTGTTTTATCCTTTAGACTTTCCACAGAACCAATGGTATTCACAAAATACCTAGCTCTCTGGTCATTGCTTATTGTAGACTTAAATGCATTCACATTTATCTATATTTGGATGTTTGTCTTTTCAGTTGTCATTAGTCTTTAGCAATTGTTCATGAACTTGTACTCAGTCTGGGTTTTCTGATCCACTTTCAGAAGTCTTTTCTCATCCCTTTTCACAGAATGATTTTCCTGAGACATTTGTTGGATTCTGCCGTGGTAAGGGTCTTTCTTCCCCCAGACAAAGTAGACATTTTTTACAGTTCTTCCAGAGTTTCACCAGTCGGTCATACACCCACAATAGATTTTCTCAGGATTCTGTGATACATGGCATCAATGATTTTTATGCTTCCATTGGCCAGACTAAACATGAGAAAAATACATGGGTACCTCAGATTAGTTTGGGCACCCTTTGTCCTTTCAGATCCCAGTTCTGGGATTGGTAAAGAGAGAGAGACTTGAATGGGTGGTAGACCAAATAGAACAATCTAGGTAGTACATTCTCCCTTCTCATCCCCCTCCATTCAGCCACCACAGATGTTTCAGACTTAGCTTTGGGAGCAGATTAAAAAGGTGTGAAAGTGGGTCCTTTAGATAGACAGAAACATGTAAGTACCAGAGAGAGAGAGAGAGAGAGAGAGAGAGGTTGGCAGTTATCAGTGCATTGAATGCCTTGAAACATCTCTGGTCCCAAGAACCTCTGCAAGTGTTCACAGACAATACCACAGTGATGTGGTACATGAACAGGGGAGTATCAGATCTTACACACTTTACAGACTTGCTTTGATAGTCTGGGAGGTAGCAGTTCAGCTCATTTGACTCTTCAGGATTCATACAATGTTCTTTGTGTTTCACTGCTGCAGTCATCACATTTGGGTTATCTGCATGCAGGTAGCCCTCAGTCGGCCTGAATACCAGAGTCTTGGGATTTCTGTGTCGGATGCTGTCGCTTCTTCCATGACGTCAGGTCGTCAGGGGTATAAAACATGCAGCAGACGCCATTACATCAGTCTTTCTTGCCGTGCGGTGCCCGAAGCAGAAGCAGATCGCAAGTGCCGGTCGGCTGACTCCTGAGATTTTCATTTTCGAGTTTCAGACCTGAACTCTTCTAAAAGATAAGTACCCCATTGGGGATCCTTTTTTTTTTTGCTCTAACCAATGTCAGAAAAAATTAATAATTGTCTTGCCTGTGGAAAAGCAAATACCTCATAGACATTTTCATTCTTACTGCGTCACCTTTTTAGGTCCAGACCATGACGTCCCTCGCTGTCAGTTTTGTGCCTTGTTCAACGCCTGAACTATCTGTCGTCGGGCAATTTTTGTAGCTAAATACTTTCGCTCTTTATCTCTGTATTCCGAAATGGTGTCGGTAAGCCATCCAGCTACTGATCTCCTGAAAAAATGTAAGGATAAAGACAAAGACAGACCGCATAGGTCAAAAACTGCCGACAACTCTACCGTTAAGCTAGTCGCCAGTCTGCCAGTACTAGGTGAGGTGCTTTCGCAGCCCCTGATACCCGCCTTTACAGATTCGCAGGCCTCTACTGAGACTCATTCGGAGTCCAGTATGCCGCGAGATGCTTCTTTGACTATGGAACCTGCGGATGTCACTAATTTGGATGGGTCTGGAGCCGCTATGCAGGCACCGGCTTCTGAGGGTGTATTCAGCCCTACCGATTTCCATATTAAACCGACTATTTCGTTTCAAGCCAAAAATACTGAATTTCTCAAGTCTAACGTTCGCACTACGCCTAGGAATCCGATGACCAAAGCGCATTTTCAGGCCCACAGGCCTCAAAAACAAATGATTAGAATGGCTGAAGACCTTATTACATTAATTAGGGGAAGCCAGCCTTCCCCCTCAAAGAGACCTAGAACTGATTTTCCTTCTGATTCTTCTGATCATGAATCTGATATCTCTGTTCCTTCTGACTACCAGGACATACCCTTATCTACCTATGAGGATTCTGATGCAGAGGGTTCCATTCCCTCTTGCTTCCCCTTCAGAAGATTTTTCTTTTGGTGAAACCCTGCATACCCTTAGGGAGCATTTCCACTGGGAAAGCCAGGACTACTCTTAGTCCAAAAAGAGACTCGGGGAATTTTTAAACCTGCCTCCAGCACAGGCCTCTAGCTATCCCTCCTGTTCTGGAGATTGCAGATGATTTCTTCTTCGAATCCAGCCTTTCCCCGGATACTTTGCCTCCAGCTCCCAGGAAACCTGACAGGTACTATAGAGTACCTGACTCCCACAAATTCCTTTTTAAGAATCCTACTGTGGCTCCAGAGACCATTTCCCAAGGACCAAAAGGCATTAAGGCTACAACTGCCAAGAATCTTACCCCTTCTGACAGGTATTCTAGGGCTTTAGACAGATGTGGTAAGAAGGTATACACCTCTGCTACTGTGGTCATTAGGGTTTTAAATTGCCAGTTTCATTTGTTAAAGTATCAGCAGCATATTATGGGGCTAATTAAACAGAAAATCATGTTGATTCCTGACTATGCAGAACACAAAGATTTGCAAGAGTTAATGCGTTCTGCTGACCAAGTTGGTAAACCTAATTTGCAGTGTGGTTTTGATGCTTTAGAAGCATCTTGTAGGGCTGCTGTCACTGGGTCTGTTCTTAGAAGGCATGCTTGTCTTAAGGAACAGAACTTGTCAGATCATGTCAAAGCAGATTTACTGGATGCACCCTTAAATCAAGAGCGCCTATTTGGCAATAAAGCAGAAGTTGTTCTCAAAAGGATGGAGGAGAAAGCTAAATCTATGCAAACTGTTAAAGATTTCTTACATGTACAGCCACCTAGATTCAGTAGGCATTGGCCTTCAAAGAACTGATCCTTTCCAGTCCCTTTCAGGCCTTCTCAGTCCAAACCCAGAGACAGCAGACCCCCAAGACTTCAGTCTCCGGTTATGCACAGATCTAAGCAGTGGGGTGCTCCCACATCCAAAACAGGGAGTAATAAGCCACCCCCTATGGTAAACTTGCACAGTGACTTAGCCTAAACTCCCCCAAGCCTTGCTCAAGTACTTGCAGAAAAACTCGCAAAAAGAAACATGCAAAAAACTGGGAATACATTACCCAAGACAAATGGGTTTTAAACATTGTTTCCTTAGGATACAGATTCCACTTCCATTCACTCCCAACCCTAAGTGGATGGCCAGACGCCCCCTTCAAACCAATGGGCGGAGGCCGAAAAGCAAGTACTTTCTCTCCTCAGCATCAAGGCTATTCAACCTGTCCCAGCAGAACAAAGGGGACAAGGCTTTTATTCAAGACTGTTCCTGGTTCCCAGAAAAGAAAACTCCTGACGTCCTGTCCTGGATTTATCTATTTTCAACACCTTTTCTGGTGGTTCCAAAATTCAAAGTGCTAACTCTCCAATAGCTGCTTCCTATACTAGCCAAGGATGCCTGGCTGGCAACCCTGGACTTAAAAGAAGCTTACCTGCACATCCCCTTAAGGAATCTTGCAGGAAATACCTTTGCTTCAGGGCAGGCTCTATGCACTATCAGTTCTCTGCACTTCCCTTTGGCTTATCTACTATGCCCAGTGTATTCACAAAGTGCCTAGCTCCAGCCATTGCTTTTTGCAGGCAGAGAAGTATTCAGATTTACCCATACTTGGACGATTGCCTGATTCATGCGGAAAGTCAGGATTTGCTACTACAGCACCTGGCATTTGTAAAGAGACTTCTAACTTCACTGGGGTACACATTCAATGAAAAGAAATCACACCTAGTACCCTGCCAACAGATTGTATTCCTGGGAGCAAGCTTGGACACAACTTCCCAGATGGCATTCCTTACTCCAGAGAAACAAATTTATTTGACAACTTACTGGCCACCAAAACCCAGCTATCTGCAAGGAAAATACTGCAAGCTCCAGGGTTCATGGCCTCTTGTATTCTCTTAATTCCATATGCAAGACTGCATATGAGAAAACTTCAGTGGTATATAAAATGTCTATGGTGTCAACATTCTCAGGACCTGAAAACAATAACTCCTATCATTCCATGTCTAAGGGCAGAGTTCCTTTGGTGGGCAAAGGCCTGCAACCACAACAAGGGACTCTCTTTCACTCTACTCACTGCCGGCCAAACCCCAACAGACGCATCAGACTATGCATTGGGGGGGGGGGGGTCACATGGCAGGGCAGTGCATTCAGGGCAAATGGAAAAAAGCAGATGCACCTGCATATCAATCAAAAAGAAATGTTAGCTGTACAGAATGCTCTGACAGCTTTCAAAGGCCTTATTCTTCCAGGACAACTATTGGTAAAGACAGACAACACCACAGTTATGTGGTATATAAACAAGCAGGGGGGAACACATTCCTACCCACTCTGCAGACTAGCCATGGCTCTGTGGAACACAGTCTTGAGCAACCAAGTGCACCTACAAGCTCAATTCCTGCCAGGCAAACTAAATTCACTGGCAGACGACTTAAGCAGAAATCTCACAGACCCACACGAATGGAAACTGGAACACAAAATATTCAAACTTTTGGGGAACAGATGGGGGACACTAGAGGTGGACCTGTTAGCTTCCCCTCAGAATTATCAATTGAACAAGTATTGCACCAGAACTCCCCACAGCCAAGCTTGGAAGGTGGATGCCCTGTCCTTTTCCTGGGAAAGCCTCTCAGAGTCTATGCCTTTCCCCCTGTGCTTCTCCTCTCTAAGGTTCTACTAAAGATCAAACAGGACAAGCCAAGGACAATCCTGATTACACCAGACTGGCCACACCAGCACTGGTATCCTCTTTTGCACAGTCTGACAGTGCTACAACCATGGCACCTGCCTCTGACCCCTTCACTGCTGTCCCAGCAGGGGGGCCAAATTCTGCATCCTCAGCTTTAGACCCTGAACCTTGCAGCATGGCTAATCCCCTGAACTCACCTCTAGCAACCCTCAGTAAGCAGGTGCTGGATGTCATTCTTGAGGCAAGGGGGCCTAGTACTAGAAAATTATATTCAGAAAAATGGAAAAGATACTGTTCCTGGAGCCAATCTCAAGGGATGGCCACAACTGTGCCCAGCTTACGTCATATACTAGATTACTTAACAGAAATGCTCCACAAGGGCCTGTCCTTCTCTTTAATTAAGATTCATGCCTCTGCCATCTCAGCTCATTATAATACTGAGCCACCCCTCTTCTCTCGTCCTCTGGGAAACAGTTCCTTAGAGGGGCCACAAATTTAAGTCCTCCCCCCCAGGAGAGCTCCCACTCCAGCCTTGGACCTTAAATTTGTATTCGAAAAACTTACACTTCCCCCCTTTGAACTGGCTGCTACAGCAGAGTTGAAATTCCTCTCATGGAAAACAGCTTTACTTCTAGCCATCACTTCAGCAAGGAGAATGTTTGAACTGCAGGCACTTATGGCAGTGGAACCCTTCATTATATTCCATGCGGACAGGGTTTCCCTCAGGACTAACCCATCTTTTATGCCCAAGGTGGTGTCTAGTGTGGCTTTAAACCAGTCCATTCATTTGCCTACTTTTTTCCCTAATCCTCAAAATAAAGGGGAAAGAATACTGCATTCTCTAGACATGCACAAACAGCTTAGATTTTATTTGGACAGGACTAAGCCTCTCAGAAAATCTGACCAGCTGCTAATCAGCTTTGCTGCAGGGGCAGAGGGGAAGGCCATTTCAAAGCAAACCATATCTAAATGGATAGCACACTGCATCCATTTCTGCTACAAGCACCATGGAAAACCTACCCCACAAGGGGATTAGAACGCATTACGCTAGGGCTACATCTACCTCTACTGCATTTCTCAGAGGAGTCCCTACCAGGGACATCCTGGAAGCTGCAACCTGGAGCTCGGTACACACTTTCACCAAGCATTACCACTTGCCTATCTTTTCTAAATCCAGAGCTGGATTTGCCACAGCAGTCTTACAGGGCCTGATTGCCAGGCCTAATGCTTCTTAATCTACCTCCACTCTTCCTTAGCTTTGGGAATCGACCCAAATGTGATGACTGCAATAGTGAACCATGAAGAACATAGTACAGTTGTGTACACTTACCATAAATGTAGATGTTCAAGTGTATTCACTGTTGCAGTCCTGGTTACCCTCCCTCCAGCCCCTTGATTGTCTTTGCTTTCAACTATCCTTTTTGGTTTGGCATATCTTATGGTATAAGCAGCAAACAAATAAATCCAAACCAGCCCGGAAGTTGAAAATGTTGAAGAACAGGTGCCCAGTAGGAAGGTAGCTGGAATAAAGAAACTGAACCACGACAAAGTAAAATCTTCTTTTTTAATACAAAATGGTGAGCGCTTTCGCAATGGTAACCATTGCTTCATCAGACATTTGGTGTTAAGTAGAGTGTTGCCTGTGTGGTAGTTCATGGGTACAGAGTTTTTACCAAAGGGGATGACGCTGCACTTTTTGGCATTGAGCTTGAGGCCATGGCTCTGACACCAGGCATCTGTCTCAGCGAGGCCCTTCTGTAGGATGTCCACATCATTTGGGGACTTGACTATGGCTCCTAGTTTGCAGTCATCTGCGAACTTCATAAGCCAGAGGCCTTCTGTGTTAGCCTGTACTTCAGAGAAGTAGATACCAAATAGGAGAGGTCCCAGGATGGAACCCTGTGGTACTCCACTTGTCACTGCTTTGAGTTCAGATTTGGAGTCTACAACTTTTACAGTGTGGGTTCTGTCAGTGAGCCAGTTGGCAACCCATCTTGTGACGTAGGGATTTATACCTAGTTTAGTGAGGTTAGCTATAATTCCAGAATGGGGGATAGTGTCGAAAGCCTTGGCGAGTTCAAGATAGGCTGTGTGAACCACCTTACCCTCCTCTACGGCTTTGCTGACTGCCTCAAAGAAGTCGATCAGGTTCAGGAGGCATGATCTGCCTTTCACAAACCCGAACTGGGTGGGATCCAGAGTTTGGAGGTTACCAATGTCTTTGTTTATGAGTTCCATGATGATACGTTCCATGGCTTTGCAGACCAAAAGGACTAAAAGCAAGTGCAGAACGAGTTTATTAGGTAGAATGTGGTTAAGAGGTGTGACTGGGGGAGTGTCTCAGATGAAATCTACAGTGGGGCGGGCAACTGCAAAAGCCACCAAATTTAAACTGCAAACCAAAAATAGGGTGGGTGGGACAAAACAATTTCAACAGAGATCGAAGTAAATACTAACAGTACAAACTCTAAAACCAAAAAAATATTCTCAGCTCTGTATATTTGCAGATCAGTCTCTCTGAACAAGGAGACAACAGTTTCAACAGAGATCTAAGCAACAACTAACAGTACAAACTGTAAAACCAAAAATTATACTCAGCTCTGTATGTTTGCAGATCAGTCTCTCTGAACAGAGAGACAACAGTTTCAACAAAGATCTAAGCAACAACTAACTGTACAAACTCTAAAACCAAAAAATACACTTGGTTCTGTATATTTGCAGATCAGTCTCTCTGAATGGGGAGACAACAGTTTCAAAAGAGATCTAAGCAACAACAGTACGAACTCTAAAACCAAATAAATATTCTCAGCTCTGTATATTTGCAGATCAGTCTCTCTGAACAGGGAGATAACAGTTTCAACAGAGATCTAAGCAACAACTAACAGTACAAACTGTAAAACCAAAAAAATATACTCAGCTCTGTATATTTGCAGATCAGTCTCTCTGAACAGGGAGACAACAGTTTCAACAGAGATCTAAGCAACAATTAACTAACTCTATAACCAAAAAATATATAGTCAGCTCTGTATATTTGCAGATAGTCTGGAAGGCAGTCTCTCAGAACACAGGTTCCAGCAATTTGTTTCATATTTTGGGGGCACCTGACATCTGGGGCAAGAAAAACTGATGTAATGGCATCAGCTGCATGTTTTATACCCCCTGACGACCTGACGTCATGGAAGAAGCGACAGCATCTGACGTAGAAATCTCAAGACTGTGGTATTCAGGCTGACTGAGGGCTACCTGCAGGCAGATAACCCAAATGTGATAACTGCGACAGTGAATACACTCGAACATTTACATTTATGGTAAGTGTACACAACTGTACTTTCTAATAGAGCAGAACTTTATTGCAGACTAGCTCAGCCAGACCAGGATAGACCCTCCACAAATGGAAACTTCATTCTGGGATTTTCCAAAAATTGATCTGACTGTGGAGAACAGTTCAAGTAGATCTTTTTACTTCCCTTTATGCTTGTATTGTGCATGCTCACAAATATGGATCAGCAGTTATGTTTGCATCACATTTGAAGCCTTCGGAAAGCAGCTCTTTGGATTACCTTTGATGCTGCTGAAATACCAAATGGAAGAATAAGAAACTGTAGCTTGTTAATGTTTTTTTTATATACATTATTTGGAGCTTGATTCATCTGCCTTACCTATCAGAAACCCTAGCTTGCATCGAGTACTGAGGAAAAAACTTAAACATTTGGCATTTTTGAAACCATTTCATATTTAAGCAGTGGTTAATGCTGTCTAGGTTATTTTATTTAGATGTTGAGTATCACCACATATGCAGATCTTGTCTTAGTTTGCATCAGTGACCCATAGTGTTCATTTATTGCTCCTTAATGACTGCATACCTCTTAAGTGCCAAGATTTTTACAGAATATACAGATTTTTGCCTCATGTTTTTGTTCTGTTCCGCATAAAATTTGTGTTTTTTTGGCAAATGAATGAAAATTGAAGTCATTAAATAATGACAGACATTGGAGTTTTAAGACTTCATATCCTTCGGCAAATGCATGCTAATGCAAACCCTATTGGTCTAGTAGCTTTCTTTTAAGTTTTAAGAGCAGTAATTAAAATCTGTTCCTATTTTTAGGATTTTGTTCCCCATTATTTCTTGCTTTGTCAAAATTTAAGAGGTTGAGAGGTAGGAATGATGCCTAAGATTTCTGTGCTGTTTAGTTCCCCTTTGACTTTTTTCTTCTGAATGCTACTGGGTTTTTTCAGTGATGATGTATCACTGGAATTGCAATGGTTTTATGTATGTGCATTATTCTCCTGACAAACCTCCTAAGCTAGAAAATAAGTCAACATAGTCTTGAAGGATATCATTTTTATGGCTTTGTAGTACTTTATAAATATATTTTTGGCTTTGTGAATGTTGTGTATATTTGCAGATTTTGTATTTACACTGTCATTTTTTTCAACATTTGCAGCTTTTCAGAAACAATGTAACCCAAATTTCTAGGAAAATTTAATTATTTAAATTTTGTGTTAACCAGGTAGGAATTCCAATAGGAAGTAACCCCCGTAAGTACGGCAGCTGCAAGGTCTCAATCCAAATGTACCAAATTCAAAAAAGCATAAGACCAGCAAACAGTGGCAGTAAATCAAACTTTTATTAAAGTGCAAACATCAAGGCCTTTGAAATTTAGAATTTCTGAACACATAAGTGACATTAAACACCATATACAAATTAGTGCATTATATAAACATACCATTCTGCATAAAAATGCTGTATTTAGCTTTACAGTAATTGACAAACTAGGGGAGTCCAGATCCCATAAATCTGGCTGGCATCAAATATTAAACACCAAGGAGAAAAAAATGGATCATTAAGTTAGGGGGCTTATTTAAACTTTGACTAAATGAGCACCTTTAATTGGTCACATGTGTGAATTTTAATTATATATAAGGAGCAATGTGTTTAATGTATTCACATTGATGAAGGCTAAGTAACAGGGTAGCCGAAACCGGTCTGACTTTTTACTCCTTATGTGCTTTTGCACTTAATAAAAGTTTGATTTACTGCCATTGTTTGCTGGTCTTAAGCTTTGTTGAATTTAATCAGGTAGGCCTAATGGACAAAAGTGCCCCTTTCAGGTGCATTAGGTGGGCATTCTTTGATTAAATGACTTGCTCGGATTCACATGATATGCAAATTGGGGATGGAAGGAATCTGATTCTGTACACTAGACTGCTTGAAGCACCTTGATCTGATGTTGCCAATTTTCATTTTATCCTCAGCCTGTGGGTTCGGTTTGGACCTTCGGAACCAGCTCGGCTACTATATTAGCTGTTGGGGACCAAAAACTCTTGAGTTCATCCCTTACCCACAATTCAGCTATCCTAATTACCCCAGATCTTGTTTGACGCTTTGTGAATTAGAAGAAAATGACTTATCTGATTCGAGAGGAATGGCACCACAGCCAAGTCTTAAATTTTCCTTCTTTATTAAAAACTCCTTACCCTTTCGTACATTTGTACTTCTTAGTACTATTGCTAGTGTCCTCCTTTTCTAAACCTATTTTTCCAACTTCTACATTTTTGTATAGCTCTTGGATGTCATTGTTAATATCATCTGTCTCTTTACATCTCTTCTACAGCTTGTGTAGCCTTTAAGTATCATAGTTGATATTTTTCTTCTTAAAAGAATTGTTCTATTGTTTTACTGTTTACCTTTTTTCCTTGAAACTCTTTTCAAGAGCATGTGTGGTGTGTGTAGTTGCTTCAATGGCAGATAAAGAAAAAGTCCTGGTGGGCTTTAAGCGCTGTGAAAAATGTGGTCACAAAATTCCTTATTCTGACTCACATTTTCTGTACATGTATTATTTCTGACCCTCCCATCTTCAGGCGGACTGCTTCATTTGCCACACCTTCAGTCATCTTGCTCTCATTGAGAGAAAAAATAAATTGATTCTGAAAGGACTTCTTAACTCCTCTTTCGGGGAGGCCTTATCTGGAACTTCCTTATCTAAAGTTAGACAGAAAGTTAAATTTGATGCATCTAGTCTTGCCTCTTCTTCCTCCTCAAAGGTCTCTGAGAAGGCTAAGAAGAGGAGTTCTTCAGCCTCTCCATCAGTTCAGAGTACGAAGAAGGCAAGAGTATCTTTTCTGTCCTCTCCTTCAGATCTGACATCTAAATTGTCCAAGCCTTCGTCTCTGGCAAGATTGTTGGAACCAAAGAGTATTTCCACTCAGTCATCGGATCCAACCATATCTTTGGTTCCGATCCTGGAAGAAAAATGACTTGTTTCGGTGCCGAGTTCTTTGGATCTGAAATCTCATATCACAGATTCATTGTCAACAACAATTGTCATACATAGGACTCATTATTTGCCTACTATTGACCCTTTCCCAGAGTGACATTCTTCTCACTTTTTGGAAAGACACAGTTCTCAGTCTGTCTTGTCCACCCCACCCGTTCTTTCAGAAGTCTTACTGAAGGCGATGTAAAGAGATTGGTGAGGAAAATTCTCTGGGCGCAAGGTGTGACCGGGACCACCTCAGTTCCTACCCTCACAGGTCAGGGACGTCACTGTTCAACTACTTCTCCTTTAGTTCCTCCTCTGACTTCACTGGAAGCTTCAGAGTCCATGGTTCCAAGCTGTCTGGTATTGTTACATCTGAAGGCAGCCTCACCTCCAGATCTAACAGTTGCTGTGGGTTCTTTGGTTCAGTCAGAATCGGAGACCTCTTGGAGCCGTATCTGTCCTTTGGGCTCTGAGGGGCTGTTGTTGACTTTTGATTTTTTGGAGTAGTTTCTGCAGTTTCAGCACAGATCAGCTTGGCTCTGGCGTCTGCCTTGGTAGGGATCTCCTTGAGCCGGGGAGGTGCCACGGCTCCAAGGTTCACCCTCTCAGATCTGGAATCCTTTCCTTCTCTGGGTGGATCTGCTTTCAAGGCTATGGAGAGAGCCATGTGTGCATCAGTCACTAGTTTGGTCCCTTCTGTCTCGAAGCAGCCAAATGTGTCACAGTTGTATTCAGAATCTCAACCTTTGCCACCAGTGAGACGAGTACCAAAGCCTCAGGTTTCCCAGCAGGCTACCCCCACTTCTTCTGATACCTCTCCAGAACACCCCACTGAGGAGGTCCCTAGGAAGAAGTGCAAGAGGAAGCACTGGGATTCTCCAGAAAAATCCATCACAGAAGGCATGGATTTTGATGAGGGCAAAGGATCCCCACAGTCACCTTCTGATGTTTCATTTGGAGACATCATAGAAATTCTTAAGCAGAGAGGTGATTAGAAGTCCACCAACCCTTCATCTGAGGACACTGTGTATCTCCAGGCATTTTGTACCCATCCTTCTACTTCTTGAGTCACTCCACCCGCCGATAAGCTCATTGAGTTGATTTCTTGGTGGGCATGGAAGGCCCATGACTCCATTGAGCTGATCCCCTGGAGACCTGACAAAATTATTATTGCCCCGAGGATAAGCCATTCTGGACAAAAGGTTTGCCTGTGGATGCCATGGTCATGGCAGCAGCTATGAGAAAGGAACTAGCAGAGGAAAGTTCCTCTATCCATCCTCCCAACAAGGAGTCTTGGATGATTGATAGATTTGGGAAGTGAATTTATGCGTCATCGACCTTTACATTATTGTCCTTGAACTACTTGGCACACTTAAGACTTCAGAGGGATTTGATTAAAGAACTTTCAGATATCCTGTCAGAAGCCATTTCTAAAGAGGTTCGGGAGTTGGTTACCTCTCAGTTGCCAACCCTAAATTCAATTTCTAATTCTTCCATGAGGCTCATTTCGTATGTAGCCGAAGGAACGACCGGAGCTTTTGGTTCAGGGGTTGTCATAAGGAGACACGCTTGGATGCGCTTGTGTGATTTTTGCGGAGCCCTTTAAGTCCTCGTTTGTCAGTACTCATTTTGACGGCCCTAAAGTTAAAAGCACATTGACCAGATGTGAGAAAGATCACAAAACCCTTTCTACTGTGGGTGTACATTTTCCACTCTGCAAAGATCTTTTTCATGGAATCAGTACCGCAGTGGAGAAATGTGGTTCAAGAAATCTCAAGGGTCTTCTCAGACACACATGGTGGTTCCTCCAGGACCTGGGGGGGGGGGGCTCTAATGGGAGACTTCAACCTCATGGCAGAGGGGCCCACTTAACCAAGGGTACAGAGATTCCTTCTTTGGTAAACCATTTCAGCACTCCTGAAAGGAAGCCCGGTTATCCTCCTCTGGAGACTGTCGTGGGTCGCTGGTCCTTGCATCAGAGAGCCTGGCTTCAAATAACTTCAAATACATGGGTGCAGAGGATTATATCCAGAGGTTATATTATACCATTTTCACTTCCTTGATCCACTTGCAAAAAAATCCGAGATGTTCCACCCAGTCAAAGAGAGCGAGCAGCAATACAAATTAAAAAGCTGCTAGAAATGTCATCCAGAAGGTCCCGCCAGACCAAAAAGAATCCAGAATTTACTCTAGGTTCTTTTTAGTGCCAAAAAAGACAGGGGACTGGAGAACTAATTCTGGATCTCAGCAAATTAAACAAGTCTGTTTGGCGAAACAAATTCTGGATAGTCACAATTCAGTCCATTCTTCCTTTTTTGGAATGGGGCGAATGGATGTGCTCGACAGACCTTCAGGATGCATACTACCACATAAAGATGCACAGATGATCTAGAAGGTTCTTCCCTTTCCGGCTGGGAGCCAGTTACTATCAATTTAGAGTACTGCCCTTTGGCTTCACCAGAGCCCCCAGGGTGTTCACCATGTGCATGGCAGTAGTAGCAGCTCAGGTGGGACTGCAAGTATTCTGGGTGTTTCATATTTGGATAGCTGGCTCATCACCACCATGACCAGACATTGACTACTGGAAGCAAGAGAAAGAGTTCTCTAAACATTCTCTTCCCTGAGCATAACCATAAATTACAAAAAATCTCATTTGTAACCAACACAAATACTGGATTTCTTAGGGGCTTCCTTAAACACAGACAGCAATTGTCTCCCCCCCCCCCCCACAAAGACCTGAGACAATCTGATTTCAAGTCAAGAAAATAATCAACAGCAACAAAGTCCCATTAAGATTAGTTCTTCAGGTGCTGGGGCCCATGGCAGCATCGGTACCACTTGTCCCCTTGGCCAGGTTTCACACGAGAATTTTACAATGGCTGCTTGCAACACAATGGTCCATTCTTTATTAACCAGTGTCAACACAGATTATAATCACCAGTATCTGCAAAAGGGATCTTATGTGGTGGATTCAATCTGATCAGATTTTGCAGGGTTGTCCTTTAATTCCCCTGCAGGCCAAGGCTACAGTGACCATGGACTCTTCCCAGCTGGGGTGCGGGGCATTGTCAGGGGAGGATGGTTCAAGGCATTTGGTCCCCAGTAGAGGCCAGTTTGCATATCCTCATCCTAGAGATGAAAGCAGTGCTTTTAGCATTGCAGGTCTTGTCAGTGGTTTGGTACATCAGCAAACAAGGAGGAGCCAGATCTTACCCATTATGTCGAGAAGCTCTGAGTGTGGCAATGGGTGATCTCATCCAACTGTTTTCTCATAGCAACTCGCATTCCGGGGAATTCCAGTGTGAGAGCAGACAAATTGAGCAGGTACGTAATTTTACCACACAAATGGTCCCTCAACCAGAAAGTTTTGGAAAGTATATTCCAAACATGGGGTCAGCCATGCTGTGGTCTGTTTGCCACTCCCCTAAACAACAAGTGCACGAATTTCTTTGCCCTGATCCCCCCAGAGGGAGAGTTACCAAGGGATGTTCTTATTCATAGTTGCCTCCCCCCCCCCCATTCTCCTATATGCCTTTCCACCAGTTCCATTAATTCCCAAATTCCTACAGAAAACAAAGTTATCCTCATTGCACCGTATTTGGCTTCAGCAGATTTGGTTCCCCTTCCTTTCGCCTCACCAGATTCAGCAGCAGTGGATTCTGAATCCATTGCCAGATCTCTTTTCTCACCCGACAGACATGACTCATCCGGACATTCCAAATCTCAAGCTGACAGCTTGGTTTCTCTAATTTCATTAATGGCTAGACAACCTATGTTTTCTTCCCCTGTCCGACAAACATTGCTATCTTTTCATAAACCTATGCAAAAGCTTTACTCTGGTAAATGGAAGAGATTTGCATATTGGGCCCGCCAGAGTAACATTGAACTTTTTTTGGCTCTAATTCATGACATTCTCCATTTTTAGCACTTTTCAATGAAGGAGCTTTGGCTTACACAATCTGAGTGCAATTAGCAGCTATGTCCAGTTTTCACATTGACTTTCAAGGCTCTCTTCGGTCACTTTTCACAAGCTTTATAAAGCTTTTTTGAGGGGTGCTTTTCTTTTAAAGCCTCTTACAAAGATCCTATTCATCCTTGGGACATGAATCTGGTGTTGCAAGCAATCACTCAATCTCTCTTTGAACCTGCAAAGGAGTGCAATATTAAGTTCCTGATTTGGAAAAATTTTCTTGGTGGCAGTAACTTCTTCAAGAAGAATTTCAGAGATTCAAGCTTTGTCTTCTAAGTTGCCATCATGGCCGGCCTTAGACATAGGCGAACTTGGCAACCACCTAGGGTGCCGTACAGTAAAGGGCGCAGTTTGTGTTCATTTATTTTAGTTAATTTACTTTTCTTATTGTGCGAACGCATAATAAGAAAAGTACATTAATTAAAATGAATAAATAAACCATAGGGTGCCGGAATCGTAGGTAGAGGGGG
The DNA here is from genome assembly GCF_019279795.1 of Protopterus annectens. Lineage (NCBI taxonomy): Eukaryota > Metazoa > Chordata > Ceratodontiformes > Protopteridae > Protopterus > Protopterus annectens. The sequence goes on from NC_056746.1 coordinate 1,139,905,664, forward strand.
AGGAGCGAGTGCCCTCCCACTTTTATACCTGCAGTGTGATGAGGAGGCTTCCACTACCTTTAAGAAGAAATATATGCGTGTCATATGCACGTTCACCAATTGCCAACAGTGATGTAAAGATGTTTTATGGTGGCGCGTGGAAATTAGACAAGCACTTTGAGAGGGATTAATTCCGGGTGTATGCATGTGGCCGTTTCATTTAAAAAGAAGGTAAGTGTATTCCTGTGTGTGTATGTTATTGTAGTTTAAATTAGGTTTCTGTATGGGCGATATTGAAGTGTATTAACCCATCAGTTAGTTCGCGCAGGAATGGGTGTGGCCGCTGTGATTGACATGCTGGAGGGCAGAGAATAAGAACGGTAATTTGCCATGATTGACATGGAATGCACACTGTAATTCTGTGTCATGTAATTAAATGTTTAACAGGCAAATAAGCATAAACACTACATAAATAAATAAAATAATAATAATACCAGTTTTTTTTTTTTGAATTTACTATTTATATGATTGAAAAACAAGTTGATATAGATGTTTTGGTGACTATGGATGTTAACAGGTTTAAGTTTTATAGTAAGACACATGATAAATCAACATTTGTTATCAATTATGTGCATTATAAGAGTAATCACTCATTATGGATAAAGAATACTATATATAAAAGGTAGATGATTAAAGCAAGTTGTCTTACTTCTGATGATATGGTATGAAGGAATGAATTGTTAGGTATTACTGGGATGTTTAAGGAAAGGGTTTTTTCTGTTCCCTGCTTACTGAAGTTAGGTAATGAAATACTAAATAGGCAACATCTTGACTTTCCATCTATTTTTATCTAATGGATGTGTTGTTCATAAAAAGTATTATAGAACCATTATGGATGTTCATTTCACTTGAATATGTCAGTAGATCATAATATAAAACAGATTATTATGGGAAACTGGAATAATTTGAGAGGTAATATTGATATGAGGTCCAGAATCCAATCTATGTATAAAACAGGATGCACTTTGAAGGATTTCTTAAAGATGGACAATACTAAGGTCCTATTCGTTATGACTAGTAAATCTTCTGGGGCCTTTTCGTGTGGTCAACATAACTGGTGTAAATTTATTAATGTGAGTTGTTATTTATTTATTTTTTTTAAAACATCTTAATAAGCCAATTTCTTGTATGGCACACTGTAATTTCAGTTCATTTGTTTTTAGCTGTGTCTGTGTGGGATGTGACTATTTTTACATTGTACGACTACCAAGATTAATCAACATAGTTATGCAGTAGATTCAAATGATCCTAATGATATCCTTTGGCTAAACTTTGTTCAGTTTGTAGGGGAAAGAAAAGGACATTTTCATTTGTTTTACATTAGATCAGGAAACCTGTGATTATAGAGGAGGTGATTACAAAAATAGCTTATAAATGCAAAAGATCAGATGACAGATATCTATAGGCATTTGTATCCCCAGGTTTGAATGAAATTAGTACTATTAAATGATTTTTAGAAGATAAATTACTTTTAGACTCCCCATAAAGCAGGATAGTATATACTTATTCCAATAACAAAAAAAATACTATCCGATTTTTGGTGGCTACTAACTTGAAGTTTCTTAAAGCCCTACAATTAATTGCCACAACAAGCCAAGGAACTGTCGGTGCAGTGTGTGCTCTACATGTTGAGTTCTATATTTTTCTAGATGAATGGGAATTCCAGCATGTGATATATATATAGTCCTAACTACACAGAGTCAAGTAACTAAATCAAGAGAACAGAACAAACTGTGAACCACTTTGTAAAAAAGAAGTCACTCAGCCTTACTAGAATGCAGAAACATGTCACGGTAGATGAAAATGAATAATTTCCATGTGCACTATATCACTGACTGCTGAGAACCAAAAACAGATTTAAGAGAACATTGCACAGAATCAGTCATGGCAAAGGTTTCACTGTAACAGACAAACCAAGATTCTCTCAGACTGGCAGGAACTACATAAGTTGAGAATGTAGAACAGCTGCTGTAAGAAACAACCTGAAGTAGCAATCAGGTTAATTTGTTGTGAAAACCTCAGAACACAATAAGCTAAGAAAAAATAAAAGTCATCTACTCAAAATTAGTAATGAGTCACAAAGAGTGTGACAGGAAAGACTCTGTCTAAGGTACTTCAGAATGATGCAGCAGTGCCCAAAGAAGCACCCACAAAAATGTGCACAGGAGGGATGCTGAAAGAATATCCATCAGGTCTGTAATCGAATGAAAAGATAGCAGATCCATCATCAAGTTAAAATACCACTGATGCATACTTATCACCATTCACAAGATCTTTATGACATAGAAGACAACTGAGAAAATGGTATAGTTTATCCATAAATAATCACCACAGTAATTACTCTGAAAAACTATGGTATTAATCTCACCAAAGATGTAAAACTCCAGGATTGAAAATAAGTATGTCCGCTGATAACACACAGTCAGAGAACAACTATTAACCATTCTTCGAAATAAAACTACTTCTGTAATTGTTCTCTGGTGATTGTGTATTTTACCTTTGGACATTTCTGCCGATGAACTTCGATAAATAAAGTATTCAGTAAATTCAAACTTAAATTCCTACCTAGTGAAAATGACTTGGCAGCTTTCATTAAAAAGGTGGGCGGTGTACTGACATCACTGTCACAGGCGGGGTTTGGGCTTGGCTTGCTACTGCGCATCAGGTGGGTTAATACACTTCAATATCGCCTCTATATGCAAGAGAAAGTATGTGTGTGTGTTTGTGGAATTTAATTTAGTCGTTCTGTTTGAATGAGAGATAAAGTGCGTGTGTTACTGTGTGTGAGAGAAGGTGTGTGTCTGTGTTGTATGAGAGCGTAGGAGTGTGTGGAATTTAAACTAGTTTCTGTGTGAAAGAGAAGGTATGTGTGTATTGCTTTGTGACTTTGTGAGAAAGTAGGTGTGTATGTGTGTGTTGCTGTGTGAGAGAGAGCAGCTGCGTGTGTGTGCAACATACCTGTCAGCTGTTGTCAAATTTTGTAGTTCTGTGATTTACCACTTAGTCACCTAAAATAATGATTTTCATAGATATATATATATATATATAATATATATATATATATATATACCTCTCAACTGTACAGATTTTTGTGGAATGTCCAGACTTTTGCCTCATATTTTTGGTCTTTTACTCTTAAAATTGTGGTTTTCTGGCAAATCATTGGGGACTTAAGTCAGAAAACATTGACAGATATTTGAGTTTTAGGCTTCATACCATTCATAAAATTTGTTATTGCAAAACCTTTTGTTCTATTAACTTCTTAAGTTTGTAAGAGCAATATTTAAAACTGTCCCAATTTTTGGGCCTTTGTCCCCTGTTATTTGTGCCTCTGTCCAGATTTCTTGCTCTATGACGTTGAGAAGTGTGTGTATGTGTGTGCGTGTGTATCTGTGCGTGTGTGTGTATCTGTGCGTGTGTGTGTGTGTGTGTGTGTGTGTGTGTGTGTGTGTGTATATATGTGTATATATATATATATATATATATATATATATATATATATATATTGTTTAAAAGAGCAGCATGGTTGTGTTTACTTTATATATATATATATATATATATATATATATATATATATATATATATATATATTTTTTTATACATGTGTACATTTTTCGAATACTGATATTAGTTGTATAATACCCAGTGTTTTTTTTTTGCGGGCCATTTTAATGTAAGAATAATCTTAAGCTAAACAGTTTTATGTTAGTGTTTTTGTAGATAAAAAAAGTCAACTTTCCAAGTTACAATAGTGCAATATTTAAAATCTATCCCTACTTTTTATACCATTGCAGCTACATCATGTTAGGCTTTGTCCAGATTTCTTGCACTAAGAGGTTGAGAGAGGTATGCATACCTCTCAAATGTCCAGACCTTTGCCTCATATTTTTGACCTATTCCTTATAAAATTTGTGTTTTTTCTGGCAAGTCAGTGAGGATTTAAATAACTAAATGTCATACATTTGATTTTCAGCCTTTATTTCCTTCAGAAAATGCATGCCAAGACAAATGCTGTTATTCTAGCAACTTTTTAAGTCTGTAAGAGCAATATTTATAATCTGTCCCTGTTTGGGGGGCCTTTGCACCCCCCCCATTATTTTAGGCTTTGGTCAGATTTCTAAGAGGTTGAGAGGTATGGAGGCATGGTATGTTAATGTCCTAGTTGCCAATTATTTGTTGCATTTTAAGAGGGGATAGGGGTTCTGCATTCCTTAGTGTGACGTCCTTTGTTTAAGATGCCTAGTAACTATGAATTTGTCTGTTTCTCAGTCATTCTCTATTGCAGTATTACCAGTGTACCATTTTTTTCTTTAATGCAACGTAGGCAATTAATTCTTCAAGGGCAGTAAGCACTGAATTTGTAGATGGAACAGTGAAATGTAAAGTTATTTGCCAGTAACAGCCTCTTCATTAGTTACAAATCTCTTTAATGTAGAATTATTCAGATGAATTTTACTTATGCAGAGATTGTGCTTACTGACTGATACTAATTAAGGAAGTTTGAGAGGCCTTTTATGGTTAAAATGTTCTGAAATGGGCAGTTTTTTTCCATTATTGGGTCATACATTTTGTTTCATTACTTACTGGAAAAATGTTCAAAACTACAAATTTAACACACTGTAACAAATGTAAATGTTTTCAATGTGCAACTAGCTGTTTTTTGTTTATCAAATGGCACACTGTGTTGTAGAATCTGAAAGTAGTGTTAATAGCATAATTGCCTTTGGTGCAGAAGGCTGTTGATTCCACTCCCACACCATGTAGATGGTGTGCTGATATGCAGTGCCCATATGATTGTTGATTATTTAGTGCATTATAAGGGTGGATAGGGGTTCTACACTCCTGAGTATGTCCTTTTGTATGAGATGCCTAGTGACTGTGAACCTGTTAGTCATTTCCTACTGCAATATTACCAACTTACCAATTTTTAATGTAATATAGGCAATTCATTTTTCAAGGGCAGCAGGCACTGAATTTGTAGATGACATTGATATGTAAAGTTGTTTGCCAGTAGCAGCCTCTTCATTAGTTACAGATTTCTTTAATGTGGAATTCAGATGATTTTACTTCTGCAGTGATTGTGCGTGTTGAAAAATGTTGGTGGATTGTAATGATAGAAGTCTTGAGGGGCCTTTTATTGTTGAAATTTTCTGGAATGGGTAGTTATTGGTTCATACATTTTATTTCATTGCTTATTAAAAGAATGTTTAAAACTGCAAATGTAAAACATATGGTACTGTATTATACAAGGAATGTAATTCAGTACAATCAGGAAAGTGAATTAAAGAATAAATACATGTATGCATGGCCCTAAAAAAATGTGTGCAAGGAGTCTGTTTTGAAAACAGCCCAAAGGTAAACTTAATTCTCCACCAACCAGATGCATTTCTGTGAATGTGGGTTTTCATGCCGTTTCAATGAATGTGAGTTTTGCCATTTCAATGAATGTGAGTTTCAAGGGCAGAGAAGTTTACTGCTCATGCTAAGTCTGTTTTCATTGTGAGACTGTAATGTTTGTTTAGCAAACGGATATCTGTGTTTGTGTTATTTTATTTCAATATCTGTAATCATTGTAGAGGCAAATAGAACAGTATGCATGGTAACTGGTAAGATAACCAAATAATGGAACACTGGAATGGCTGAGGGAGGGGGCTGCTGCTGGGGGTTGTTCTGGGGTGGCGGTCTATTACCCTTCCAAGGACTCTACTTGACCATGATCTGGCTCTGGTATTTCAACTAGAAAATATATATGCAAAGGTAGCTGCAGTTTAACTGCATTACAAGGTATCTTTTTCTTTCTAAGCATTTAAATAATTTAAGGAAATGACTGGAGTGGCTTTCTTGGGGAATGACCCAGTGGGTGTGGCTCAAATAGGGGTGTTTCATGTGTGGTGTGGGTGGGGCTTAAGGGGCGCTGGAGCACTACTTCGCCTAGGGTGCCATTTCGGCTAAGGCTGTCCCTGATTGCCCTATCTAATTTTTCACAAAGATATAGTATCGCTCAGGACCAACTCCACCTTCCTGCCTAAGGTGGTTTCAGAGACCAATATTAACCAGTGTATTAACCTGCCAGTATTCTTCCTTGGCTTCTATAACAAAGGTGAATATTTCTTACTTTTACTGGATGTTCATAGACAATTATGATTCTGTCTTCATAGAACAAAAGATTTCAGGAAGTCAGGCCAATTATTTGTCTCCTTCTCAAAAAACAGACTGGGAAAGCCTTTTAACAAAGTAACTTTAGCTAGATGGCTCACAAATTGCATCTGATTCATTTATACCAAATTGGGTGTTTCCTTACCAAAACCCTTACAAGCCCATTCATCCAGGGACATAGCAATGTCAGCTGTTTTTCAATCTAGAATGTCCATGGATGACATCTTTGCAGCAGCAACTTAAGCTACTCCCCATACCTGTTTTACTCATTACAAATTGGATCTGGTCTCCACGGGTAGAGCATCATTTGGCTCAGTGGTGCTCAGAAACATCCTTCCTCAAGTCCACCCAGGATACAAAGTAGCTGAGTACTCAGTCCCACAAGTTGAGGATAGAGTGGAAATTGACATATTAGATAAAAGAAGTTTTGTACTCACCATAATGTTCCATCTGTGTTGCCCATCTTCATTCTTCCTCCACCCCCCCCCCCGCCCTTGACTTCTGGAAGAATGGGTAATACATAGAAAATTACCTCCTTTTTTTGGTATATGTGTACAGTTCTGGATGTAGTCTCCATGAAAGTATTGATCTTTCTATCAGCAAACTCGATCTGAGGTAACTAGGATAGGTGCATTGTGGTTAAAGGATGAGCCTGAGAGTTTTTGGTCCTCACGAGCTACTGTAGCGGCCAAGCTTGTTCCGAGGAGCCTGCCTTCATTGGCTAGATAATTCTTATAATGCACAATGGAAATTAAATCACAACCATGTATGTGGTAGTTCTAAACTAACACCCAAATTTTCTTTCTTTAGACATTATAAATAATAAAGTGTTATGGGTAGTAAAATTTAATAATCCTGCAAATATTTCAGTGTGTTCTAATTCTGTTAATTTAATTGTAAAGTCTTTCATGGCATGTATAAATAAACACAACTTTGAAGTACTGTTTCTTTTCCTCTATTTTACCAGTAGCGTATACGCAAAGTATCTCTGAAAGTAAAATTCCCCAATTAGTGTTAGATTTGAAGTCTCATAATTTTATATTTTGGTTTAAGTTGTAGAAGGTTTGACAATTTTGACAGTTGATGGTTATTAACAATTTTTATTTAATAAATATTAAAAGAGCAACAATTGTGTGTGTGTGTGTGTGTGCCTTTCGGCTTTTCCCGGTTAGGGGTCGCCACAGCGGAACTCCGGTCCGCTAATGATTGGCAGTAGAGTTTTACATGCTGGCTTGCCGGGCCTAACGCACAACCTTCAACGAAGGAACGCCCATTCACGCATGTCGTCACACAGTAGACGCTTTAACTGAGAATCGAACGGCCAACGTCTAACTATGAGGCGACAACGCTACCGCAGCACCACCACAGAGTTGAAAAGAAATTTGATGCCAGAGGCAGTAAAAATTGTACAGAAATTTTAGATTATTTTCCTAGTTATTAATGGTATGGGTGAGATAATGCTTTTATTGAAATGCAAAATTTGGGAAAAGTTGATGCGAGTGTAAACAGAGACTGGAAGCTACAATTGCGTACAAGTTCAGCCTGACAATCAGTATTACATGAATGTAAGTTGGAAGCTGCAAACCTATATTTAGAAGAACTTGTCATGTAGAAAATAAGAATGTAATATTTTTTCTGAATGAGTGCCTTTTCAGTTGTATCATGGAATATGAATGGCATTGTAGGTATGGACAAGAAGCAGAGCATATTGAATTATATTAAGTGTAGGGTACAAATAGCAATATAAAGGAGATTCATTTAAATAGAAACGAGCATTTGAATTTGGCAAAGAAAGGATCCCAAAATGTGTATTCAGTAGGGTATCTGATAGCAAGAGGGGCTCCAGTAGTGGTAGAGGAGAAGAAGAAAGGCAACAAGGGTCAATTTGGGGTAATAAGGACTTATTGACAGGGAATGGGGGTAACATTGGCATGTATTTATATTCCACCTACAATTACTGTTAAGTTGCTTAAGAGAGTCACGGGAGAGGTAATCAGTTTAAAGCAGGGAATATTATTCATGGGTGGGACTGTTACCTGATATGCAATAGTGAGGATATAGCAGGGGGACCTAGAAGGGAAAATGTAGCAAAAGAATGTATATTCTTTAAGGGATGTATGACTATATTTGGAATGGAAGATGAAAAAGTACTAGCAGGAACCCCCACAGAATTTACATATTCTTCAAGGTACAAGAGCTGGGTTAGATTGGACATAAACTATATTTTTACAAGATCATGGGTGTTTAACTGACAGTTTTGAAGCAAATCATATAGTTATTTCAGGTCATGCACCAATAAAGACTAAAATAAATATCCGGAGTAATCAAGTAAAAATGAGACATTGGGAGTTTCTTCCTTTCTTTAAAATCTTTTTAATAGGTATGGTTAGTGAAAATGATTCAAGAGTTACTAGGGAATATACAGACTTTTAGGGATAGCTAAGCAGTGGGATAAGATAAAGATGAAATTTAAAAATGTGGTAGAAATGGGAAAGAAAGAGATGTGGGAAAGAATTATTTAGAGAGATTATCAAAGGTTAAAGCATGTCAGATGAAGGAGAGTCTTACAGAACAAGAAGAGGAACAGTTGTTGAGTGCTAAAGGAAAAGTAAGGGAATATTTGGATAGTATGCATGAGTACACAAAGGATGCTGTTAATCAAGTATTTTTAATAGTTATCTCAGAGAAAGTACAGTTTTGTACCTACCATAAATGTAGATGTTCGAGTGCTAATACAGCTGCAGTAATCACAGATGGGTTCTCTGCCGTCAGGCGGGTCCTCGGTCGGCCGAATTCCAAAGTCTAGGTCCGGCGTTGGTTGTTGTCGCTTTCTCTCCTGACGTCAGTGAGGCAGGGGTATATAAGACACAGCCGACGCCATGTTCTTCAGTCTTTCTTGCCCCAGATGTCAGGTGCCCCCAGAAGGAAGGCAATACATAAATTATATTTATATACATGCAATAAAATCCAAAATCAGTAGTTGCAAGCAAATATACCATAGAAGGATAACCCAAACAGGTTGTAAGAAAAAGGGGTTAGGCCCTAGGCCTTTACCAAGTGGGGAAGGAGGGAGGGAAAACTGTACTGCAGCTGTATTAGCACTCGAACATCTACATTTATGGTAGGTACAAAACTGTACTATGTTCATCGTGCATACAGCTGCAGTAATCACAGATGGGTAGAATCCCAAAGCTACGCACAGGGTGGTAGTCACTAGGTGGAACTGGGGTGAGCCAGAATGCCCTGCAACACAGCAGTGGCAAAGCCTGCTCTAGTTTTGGAATATAAAGGCAGGTGGTAGTGTTTTGTGAAGGTATGCACAGAACTCCAAGTGGCTGCCTCCAGAATATCTTTGGTAGGAACTCCTCTGAGGAAGGCTGTAGAGGTGGCTGTGGCCCTGGCGGAGTGGGATCTGATGCCTGTAGGGACAGTTTTTCCATGATAGGAATAACAAAAACGTATGCAGTGGCCTATCCATTTTGAGATTGTCTGTTTGGTAACTGGCTTCCCTTGAGCCCCTACACCATAGGACACAAAAAGTTGTTCTGATTTCCTGAAGGGCTTTGTTCTGTCCAAATAATAACGTAGCTGCCTATGGATGTCTAAAGAGTGTAGCAGCCTTTCCCCTTTGTTTTGAGGATTGGGGTAAAAGGTAGGTAAGTGTATGGCTTGATTTAAAGCTACCCTGGATACCACTTTAGGCATAAATGACGGCTTGGTTCGAAGGGAAACCCTGTCCTGATGGAAGATGAGAAAGGGCTGCACAGCCATGAGGGCTTGTAGTTCCGAAACCCTACGAGCTGAGGTAATGGCCAGAAGGAAAGCTGTTTTCCAGGACAAATATTGCAAATCTGTTGAGGCAGCTGGTTCACAGGGAGGCAATGTTAATTTTTCTAGAATGTAATTAAGATCCCAGGCTGGTATTGGCTGTTTCCTTGGTGGTCTTATATTCTTAGCCCCTCTGAGGAACTGTTTAAGAGTGGGTGAGAAAATAAGGGTGGATCCGTGTTGAGTTCTGCAGAAATGGCTGAGGCATGGATTTTTATGGAGGAAAATGAAAGTCCACTGTTCAGCAGCTCAGCTAGATACTGTAATACCTGAGGCAAATTCAGTTTTCTAGGGTCCTGGCCTTTTTTCTCATTCCAAGAGCAGAACCGTTTCCATTTTGCGGAGTAAGCCTTTCTCGTAGATGGCCTTCTGGCCTCCAAAATGACATCCTGCACCTCTTTGGGTAGTAGGGTCTGTTGTGGTGTTAAGGAATTTTCCATGCAGCGAGATTGAGTGTTTTCAGCTGACTGTGAAGAGTTTTGTAGCTGTGCTGAGTCAGCAGAAGAGGCATTAGTGGTAGGGACCAGGCAGGAGTATGTGTTAGGCTCCTCAGGAGTGGGTACCAGTGTTGCCTTGGCCAGTCTGGAGCAATCAGTATCATCTTTGGTCTGTCTGCTCTTGCTTTCAAGAGCACCTTGGGCAGAAGAGGCAGAGGTGGGAAAGCGTAAACTGTCCATGCTGTCCAGCTGAATGAAAGGGCGTCCACTCTCCAGGCCTTTGGATGAAAGGTCCTTGAACAAAAGTTTTCCAATTGATGATTCCTGTGGGAGGCAAAGAGATCTATGTCTGGCCTCCCCCATGCTTGGATTATCTTTGTAAACACTTGAGGATGCAACTTCCATTCGTGTGGATCTGTCATATTTCTGCTTAGATTGTCTGCCAGCGTGTTTTCCAAACCTGGCAAGTACTGTGCTTGAAGTTCGATTTGCCATTCCATAGCCAAGTTCCAAAGTGTCATGGCTAGTCTGCACAGGGGGTATGAATGTGTTCCTCCTTGTTTGTTTATGTACCACATTACTGTGGTGTTGTCTGTTCTTATCAGTAATTGTCCTGGATGCAGGAGGTCCTTGAAAGCAGTAATTGCATTTATCACTGCCAGCATTTCTTTTTGATTGATGTGAAGGCGCTTTTCCTTTTGGGACCAATTGCCCTGAATGCACCTGTCTGTCATGTGCGCCCCCCAGGCGTAATCTGAGGCGTCTGTTGTGATGACTTGATTTGCTTGAGGCTTGCAGAATGGAAGACCTGTGTTTGTTTGACATGCTTGGCCCCACCATAGAAATTCCTTTTGCAAACATGGAATTATTGGTATTATTGTTTCCAAACTGTGGCTGTGTTGAGACCATAGGTTTTTTAGGTACCATTGAAGTTTCCTCGTATGCAACTTTGCACAAGGGATTAAAAGAATGCAAGATGCCATGAAGCCCAGAGCCTGCAGGATTTTCCTTGCAGTAAGCCTGGTACATTTTGCTAGTATTTTGAAGTACTGAGTTAGTTGGCCCTGTTTTTCTGGCGTAAGATAGGCCATCTGGGTGTTTGTGTCCAAGTTGGCACCCAGGAAAGTTATTTTCTGAGATGGTGTTAGCCTGGATTTCTCTTTGTTGATTGTGTATCCCAGAGAATGCAGTAACCGTGTTACATAAGCCAGATGTTCCAGAAGTATGTGCTTGCTGTCCGCTTGGATCAGGCAGTCGTCCAAATAAGGGTAAATTTGTATCCCTTGAAGTCTGCAGTAGGCAATCACTGATGCCTGGCATTTCGTGAATACTCTGGGCGCAGTAGATAAGCCAAAGGGCAATACAGAGAATTGATAGTGGATTGAACCTGCAAGAAATATGAGGTATCTTCTGCAGCTTTGTCTGATTGGGACATGCAGGTATGCCTCCTTGAGGTCCAATGTTACCAGCCAAAACTCCTTGCCCAGCATGGGAAGAAGCTGCTGTAATGTGAGCATCTTGAATTTTGGTATGAGTAAGAATGTGTTTAGGATGGATAAGTCCAAAATGGGTCTCCAGTCCGTTCCTTTTCTTGGTACCAGAAATAGTCTGGAATAAAAACCTTGACCTTGTTCGTGAGTAGGTACCTCTTGAATAGCTCTCATGTCTATGAGCCTTGAAATTTGTAGTTGTGCCTCTGCCCTTTGATTGTGTGGCAGGTTTGGCATGCCTCTCATTTTTGGAAGTGTGTGGAAATGAAATCTGTAGCCTCTGTTTATAACGTCCAGGATCCATTTGTCTGTTGTGACAATATGCCAATTTCTTGTAAATAATGCCAGCTTTCCTCCCAAGGGTGCTGCCAGCTGAGACTTGCTTGGCATGGAAAGGAGGAGTCATTGGGTTTGTTTCCTGTATTGTTGTGCACTGTCTTCGCCACCTCTTGGTGCTGGAGTTTGCCATTGCCTGCCTCTGTATGATCCTTGTGATTGTCCTCTGCCCCTTGTGCGCCTGTATCTACCTCTTTGGGGCTTGTCCGTGGCTGGAAAGGACCAGTTTTTAGAAGGCCAATTTCTGCTAAAACGTGGTGGTTGAACCTGTAGAAAAGCTTTGACAGTTTGCATAGATTTGGCTTTTTCTTCCATTTTCCTTAATATCTCCTCAGCATTAGTACCAAACAGCACATCCTTTTGTAAAGGAGCATCTAGAAGTTTTGCTTTCACATGATCAGGTAAGCTTTGTTCCCTAAGCCAGGCATGTCTACGAATGACTGATCCTGTAACAGCAGCTCTACTTGAGGCCTCTAGGGCATCATAGCCACATTGTAAGGTGTGTTTACCCACTTGTTCTGCACTATGCATCATATCCTGCAACTCCTTCAAATCTGGTTGTTCAGGTTGAGACATTTTATTCCTTAATTGTGATAACAGAAACTGCTGATATTTAAGCATATGAAACTGACAATTTAAGGCCCTCATGGCTAGGGTGGCCGAGGTATATACCTTTTTACCCCACCTTTCTAAGGATCTTGACTCTCTTTCGGAAGGTAGTGGTTTCTTAGCAGTAGAGGCCTTCATTCCCTTGGGACCTTGAGAAATGGTTTCAGGGTCAGCATTATGGCCTTTGTAGAGAAATTGGTGCGAGTTAGGAACTCTGTAGTACCTATCAGGCTTGACTGGAGCAGGAGGGAGGGAATCCAGATTAAGGCAAGCCTCCGAATAAACATCATCAAGTATGTCCAAGACAGGAGGTATCGCCAGAGGTCTGTGTTGAGGTAACAAAAGAAATTCCCTAAGTCTTTTCTTGGAATCAGAAAAGTCTTGGCTTTCCCAATGGAAGTGTTCCCTCAAAGTGTGCAAGGTTTCCCCAAAGGAAAAATCCTCAGGAGGAGATACAGAAGGAATGGACTGCTCTGCATCCGAATCTTCATAAGGAGAGTAAGGGTGTTCCTCTACATCAGAATGCTCTGAAAAAATGGAGCCCTGATCAGAAGAGGGAGAATCTTCCTCTACTCTGGGCCTCTTATCTGGAGGGGGCTGGGAACCCCTAATAAGAGTAATTAAATCCTCAGCCATTTTAAGCATCTGCTTTTTAGGCATGGGGCCTGGGGATGGGCCCTGTGCAACAGGCCTCTTGGGATGCCTGGCTGATTTGGATTTAGTAAAGGCCTTAATGGAAAAGGAAGATGAGGGTCTAAAGACACCATGGGTGGAAGTGGACCTGTCCACATTAGGAGGCTCAGCACTCACAGTGGCTTCGGTGGTTGTAGTCTGGGTAAGGGCCGAGGTACCTGCGGTCTTGGTTACAGAAGACACCGCCAAAGAAGTGTCGTCGGTAGTCAGGGACTGCATAGGCATCTCGCTGAGAACTGGACCACGTGTAGCCGGTTTTGGCGTGGTGTCGGTGGGGACCGCGGACCTCGCGTGTCTGTCCTTATCCTTGCGTTTTTTGGACAAAACGGTAGTCGGAGTCTCCGACGACATTTTATAATCAAAGGCTTTACCAAAAAAGTGCTGGGCGAACTCCACCCGACGCTTTATGGTGCGTTTATTGAAAGTAGCGCAAAAGCGACAGCCCGAGACGTCGTGGTCTGGGCCTAAACAAGGTATACAGAGGGAATGGAAATCCTTATGCGGTATTTGCTTCCCACAAGAAATACAATTGTTAACTTTTTCTGACATCGGTCTGAGGCAAGACAAGTTTCCCCAACGGGGTACTTAGCTTTAATGAAGACTTCGGTTTCCAATTTTTCGTAAATTCAGGAGCTGGCCGACCGGCACTTGCGAACTGCTTCTGCTTCGGGCACCCCGCGGCAAAAAAGACTGGAGAACATGGCGTCGGCTGTGTCTTGTATACCCCTGCCTCACTGACGTCAGGAGAGAAAGCGACAACAACCGACTCCGGACCTAGACTTTGGAATTCAGCCGACTGAGGACCCGCCTGACGGCAGAGAACCCATCTGTGATTACTGCAGCTGTATGCACGATGAACATCAGAAACTATTAGCATAACACCTTGGCAGAAAATTGATAGGGGTGCTGTCAAGCTAAAAGAGCCTATAGCTAGAAAATTAACCAGAGACCCTGTAGAGATATCAGGCATATTATGGAAATTCTATGAAAATTTGTATAGAACAGAGTGACGGGGAAACCAAGAAAATACCCAAATGGAAACATTTATGGAAGACTTAAGTATGCCAAAGTCAGAGGAATATGAGCCTCAGTAACTAACAGCTAAGGTAGGAGAGGATGAGATAAAAATGGTGATGCATAATCAGTCAACAAGGAAGTCTCTGGGATAAAATTGTATTCCTATAGAAATGTGGAAATTATGAGAAAAAATAATAAAGACCTGGAATAATTTAACAATATTTTAAAAGGAGGGACAGTAGGTTCATAGCTTCATAGTTTGGTACTAGGCTATCGGCCCTAGGGCCTATGCAAGCCTAGCTATAACAGTTCCCTGGATATTTCTTCCCACAATATTTACTTCTCTGGACCCCTGTCTAGCAGGGCGACTGACATGATCCCCCGGGTGAATTTCCTATCTCCCATCCAATCATCAAGGTTCCTTTTGAAGAGGGCCAATGAGGCGCTCTGCTTGACATGTTTGGGCAGTCTATTCCAGAGTATGGGGAGTCTCTGGGTCAGGAACCTATCCCTCCAGCATGTTTTGTTCATTGTGATGACAAGGTTTAGATCCCTGGAGCGTGTGGCTCTGAGGGATTGGGACTTCTTTAAGTGGAGCATGTCCAACAGCTCAGGGTTTGACATGGTCTTCTTGTATGTTAAGCAGAGATAGCCTCTGAGTAGACGATATACCACAGAGTATAGCTGGAGTTTTTTTAGGTGGTCAACATATGGCATCTGCTTTAGGCCTGTGATTCTTTTAGTGAGGTATTTCTGTGGCCTTTCCAGCTGTTGCAGATGTCTTGTGAGGTACATACCAAAACGGGGCATTATTCTCTATAATAACTCTACAGTACCAGCATATTGGAAGAAACTTGTGGTGGTTGGACTACTCAACAAGGGTAAAGACTATTTAAATTCAACTTCATATAGACTTGTTTCAGTTTTGAATCATAATTATGAAGCATTTATGTTTGTACTAGCTACAAGAATGGTTAAGGTGTTGCCAAAACTGATAGATATAGATCAATATGTTTTTTTATGGAGGGGAGATGAAACTTTGACAACATTAACAGAATGATGATGATGATTCAGAAGGAAGCAGAGTACAGGAAGACTCCATTATTGTTGGTGGGGCTTGATGCAAATAGGGTATTTCATAGTTAACTGGGATATCACAATTAGGGCAGTTGCAACATTTTTGCTTTCTGATAGAATAAAGGAGAAGATGTATGAAGGGTCATATTCAGGAATCAAGATGAGAGGGCTCCTCTCTGACAAGCTCATCTTGAGTAGAGGAGTTCGGCAGGGGTGTGTTCTGTCTCCTTTGTCTTGTACTTGGAGCTTTTGACAAAAAAAATAAGGAACTCACAAATTCAAGGGTATAACCACCATGGTACTCAAGAAAAATTAGCCGTATATGCAGATGGTATTATTTTGTGCTTGATAAATCCAGAAAAGGATACGTTAGTGTTGTGGAATAAATTAAGACAGTTTCAAGTTTGTTTTAGGACATAAAATAATTGAAGATAAAACAAAGGTTATACCAGTAAACTATGTTCCTGCAGATGAATTGGTTCAGCAGTACCTGTATTTATGGGGCCATGATAAGGTGAAGTATTTAAGGGTATGGCTTTAGAAGGTAGTCTATTAAGGAAGCTAAGGCTATGTGGGAAGAGGCTAAACAAAACATAATACAGAAGTAAAAAGTAGTAAGCTCTTGATGAGGGATATGGGTAGTAAGGTACAAGCACTGAAAATGTTTGTCCATTTAGTGTTGTATAAAGGTCAGTCATACTTTTATCAGCCAGAGGAGAAGTTATGGATCATAGTTAAAGAATTGAATTAACTTATTTGGCAGGGAAAGAGGGCAAGAGGTAAGTGTGATAAGTTGTTTCGTCCCACAGAACAAGATTATTTAGGATTACTAGATATGATGGGGGTACTTCACAGCTGTACAGTTGAGGCCCACATATACGTGTGTGTGTGTGTGTGTGTGTGTGTGTGTGTGTGTGTGTGTGTGTGTGTGTGTGTATATATATATATATATATATATATATATGTATGTATATATACATACACACACACACACATATATATACATATATATATATATATGAGAGAGAGGAAAATGTTAAAACTTGGGGGTGTGAAGCTCATAAAACAAAGTGAGATTATGATTTTGGATGCAAGTACTTAAGGAGATCATTAACAACTGTACAGAGTATTATATGTAAAGAATTGTAGAAAAGATTTTGACAGCTAAGCCAGTAAGGTAAAAGAGAAAAGAGATTTTACCAATAGGGATGACTGTAAGTAGGGGTAGAGAAAATAGACAAGAGGTAGCTGCAATTTTATTAAATGTAGTTGGCAAAGGAACCAAAGTTTTGGCAGCAAGTAACTAGGAGGGAAAATCTTTGAGTGGGATGAAGCCAAGTAGGTCTGTTTTTGAACCTAGAACAGATGTTGCAGTAAAAAGGGGATAATGAGTAGCTCATATAAAGTAGTGTATGATAACTGTAAGACTTTATTAGAAGATGTTAGACAAAACAGGGAAATGAGTATGAAAATGCAGTATGCAAAGAAACAATGGGAAGATATATGTATGGCTACCAAGTATGGAGCAAAATCTAGAAGGTTTAGGATCTTTGCATGGAAGGGTTTGCATAGGTATTTTATACCCCAGGTAGACTTCTGAGAATTTTTCCACAGGTGGATGCAATTACTGGAATGTTATGGGGAAGAGGGAAACCTGAGTGCATTTTCTTTGGGGTGGGGGGGTGTACAGAGTTGATTTTAGAAATTCCTTACAAGTATTTTTTAGAAATGCCGGGGGAATGAAGTATTTAAGGAAATTATCCCTTTGATCTGGGATAGATAGTGAATTTCCTGGACAAGTTAAGGCCCTACTAAGTTTTTTTGTTTTTGGCAGCCAGAAAGCAATTGCTGAGAAGTGGAAATCAAAAACAAAACCAACTGTAACAGAATTGTTGAATGCTGTAAATGGGATAAAAGAAGTGGATACTGAAGTTTTGGAAAAGGGAAGGAGTAAATTAGATAGAAATAAGTGAAATCTTTGAGAATAATATGTATAGAATAGTGCTCAGGAGGAGTAGTGATATTTCAGGGAAGGCAGGACTTGAGCAGTATTAAGTTGAGTAAGTAAGACAAAAACATATCTGTACAATGTGTACAAATGCAAAAAAAAATTGGAATGTTTTTTTTTTTTCTCTACTGTATTTGAATGTGTGCTCATGTCACTATGCTATGTGTGATGTTAATAAAGATGTTTTAAAAAAAATCAAAAATCCTTCTTGATTCTTTCCCAAAGGATAGTGTTGCAGGGGTGGCTTCTGGACACCTCCAAGCAAAAGGTATTCCTTCCTCGGGGGAAAAAGTAGACTTGTATCTCGAATTGTTCATTCTCCGTTCAGTCTCAGACATGTACAAAAGAATACTTTAGGATACTAGGGGGTCACGGCTTTTGTGATTCTCAGTATTCCCTTTACCTGATTACATGTGAGAAAAATTCAGTGTTTTCTGAAAGCAGTATGGCCCCTACATCTTCAGTCCTCAACATTTCAGATTCCACTGGTAGGCTTTGTAACATGTAACTTCCTTTGCTGGAGTGATCAAATATCCTTGAATCCAGGTCTCCTCTTTTCTTTGACTCTGCTCCTGCACAATTTGTAATAACAGATGCATCAAACTTTACATAAGGAAATGCGCCTGTGGGGGTAATATTACAGGATCTGCAGAATAAACAGGGCAGATGAAAACACATCATTGTGAAAGAGATGTTAGCTGTTACTCATGCTTTCAGTTCTTTGCATTGTTTGTGGTCTCAAGGACTATTTATATTGATCACAAACATCACCACAGTGATGTGGTGCATAAATAGGGGTACCAGGTCTTAATCCCTGCACAGACAGGCTGTGATAGCTTGGGAGGTAGGAATTCAACACAGTTTAACTCTCTAAACTTCCTAATATTCCGTCTGAGCAAAATATTTTGGCCAACAAGCTGAATAGGATTAAGACAGACCCTCATGAATGAAAATTGTACAAGGAGGTCTTCCTGGTATTAATCCATTTGCAGGGAACTTTTCAAGTAGATATATTTGCTACCTTTCAAAACAGACAACTGAAGAAACAGGCCTGGAAAATAGATGCTTTCTCATTCTAGTGGACAGGATTTTTCCTGTATGCATTTCCACCCTCTCCACTGATATCCAGGGTCATTCTGAAAATTCAGAAGGATTCTGCAGTAATCATTGCAATTCCCTTTTGGCCCAGGCAACAGTGTTTCTCTCTTTCAAATGAATTGGCTAAAGGGAATTACCACAAGGTTTTTCCCACAATGGATCTACTTACACAAGACAAGGGGTGTTTGATGCATCCTCCCCCTCAAACAATTGTAACTGACTGCCTGGATGATTCAGTTCAGATAGCTTTTTATGCATCTTTTTTTCCTGAGGACATGCAGGGGGTGTCAAAGGAGGTGAAGAAATCTGCTGCTAGGAAATCGGAAAATATTTGCTAGTTAGTGCTGCACTAAAACCAGAGCCCATGCAGTGTTTCTCCACCACTGGTTTTGCAATATTTGTGTGGGTTATCTTGTGGGCTTTCATATTCCTATATCAAGGTTCATCTCTGTGTCATTTCAGCATATCAGTCCATAGATACTCCCCTTTTATTGCAGTCTTTGGTCAAGCTATTCTTGAAAAGGGTTTTACATATTGCAGCAACCTAGAAAACAGGTGGTACTAACCTGGGGTCTTAACTTTGTTTTGGAAGAGTTAACTTTACCTCCTTTTGAACCAGCTGCTCAGGCTGATTTATGGTTCATCTTTTGGAGGACAGTATTGTTGATCACTGTGACATTTTCAAGAAGAGTATCTGAGGTACAAGCTTGTATTATGACTCAACCCTCCACGGTGTTCCGTAAAGACAGGGTTTCTTTAAGAACAACTCCATCATTTGTGCCTAAAATGATTTCAGAGTTTACATTCAACCAAACTATCCAGTTCTCTGTCTTCTTTCCTGAACCTAAAAACCAGGGAGAAAGTATTCTCTGGATGTGCATAGGCAGTTCAGATGCTATCCTGACAGAAGTAAACCTTTCAGGAAAGCTGAACAACTGCTTAGTTTGTATGATGGTTAGAAAAAAAGAGCAACCTATGTCAAAAAGGACTTTTTCCAGATGGTTGTCCCTTAGTGTTTCTTTTTGTTATTCCCCCTATAGTAAGACACTTCCTGGCAGGGTGTCAAGTATTATTCTATTTGGGACTTTGCTTCCTATATGTTTTTTTTTTTTGAAAGGGGTGAAGTCTAAGCATTCTAGAGGCAGCTGCTTGGTCCTCTTTACATAATTTTACAAAATACTGCAAACTAGATTCTTAGAGGAAGGTTTATTAGGACCATTTTCCAGGGGCTTCTGGACCGTCATCCTTTCTCCTTTCAAATAGTGTAAGCTTTGGTGTTGTACTAATACAGCTAAGGCTACTGCAGCAGTGATTATGAATGAACATAGTATAGCTGTGTATGTATGTATGGTCATATAAATCACTGCTGCAGTAGCCACTCCGTCCCTCCATCTCCCCTTTTTTGTATTTGTTTAGGCCAGGATAAGGATTTGTATACTGTACCTAACTTTACCTTTCTTATAAGAACCAAAGCCAACCTTTTTCATTTGGCAAGAAAGCCTTAAGCTTTTAGTGCCTATGCTGTTGGCTTTTATCCACATCAGCTCTTTTTATATGCTCCCAGGCTGTTAGTTGCATGATCTCCTAAGACTTTGGGAAACTGGCTGGTTGTTATGTCCTTGGCAGGATATAACCCATACAATTAAGGCTACTGCAGCAGTGATTTGAACATCTACTCTTAGGTAGGTTTACTTGCACAGCTGTATTTTCCAGTAGAAGTTATAATTTTATAGTGTCCGGCACAAAGACTGTTAACAGTTCTTCACATCTGCTGAACTATTTCATTAGTACTGGTGGATATATTACCACTTTCAGACACAATGCCATGTGAGAAGACTTGTCAAATAACATACTGAGCATGAGATGTGGTATGATTTCTATGAGGTCTCCTTTCCATCTGAAGTCTGCCTCACTGAACTCTTTACCAAGTCACGTGCAAGTTATTATTGGCAACTTATTTAGCAGTAAGTCATGTATTCATATATACCTACTTTTGCTGCAATTTTTTCTGGCACAGTGCTTTTTCATTTTTTGTTTCCATGCACTTAACTTTGTAAAGCAGTGGTGGGCAGCCTGCAGCCTTTTTCTCTGCCCCACCCAGATATGAAATGTTAAAATAAGCAAGTATTTATGCAATAGAGCATGTCTTCTAACTACTGTTTGACACAGAGTCACAACATGAAACTCATACTGATGAGGATTTATTTAGTGTTAGCACATAGAACTTTAGATGTTAAGTTGTCTATCTCGCCTTCATTCTTGCTGGATGGGTTCGGAGCCGACCTCGGCTCCGACTCGGCCACTCTAAAAGCTCGAGAGTTGGTTCCACCGGCTCGAGGCTCCCCTTATATCCCACAATGCTAGGCGAGAGTTACCTCAGATCTCGTTTGCCGCTACAGCTTCGAGGTTGGTTGCTTCTACCGGTTCCTGGTGAGTGTTAGCTTTTTCTTCTAAAAGTTACTCTTTTTTCCCCTTTTTAACTTAAATTCTTCCTAGACTAGTGTAGATCATAGAACTTTATCCCCGACCCTAATTTTTCCCGTTTCTTTACTAAAAGAACCGTTGGTTCTTCCTTTGGGCCTTTGGCCTTCCCTTCCCTAGGGAGTGTTTGTGTAGTTTACTTTAATTTTTTGTACTTAATTTTTAGTATTTCTACTAAAATTATTATTTTTTGCTGACAGGGTATAACTTGTGTGTTTGGGTGTGTGTTTGTGTACACCTGTCAGTTAGGAAATGTCAAAAGAAGCAAAGGTCTCCGGATTCAAGAAGTGTGATGCGTGCTGTCAGAAAATGTCTCTGACAGTCGCTCACACTTCTTGTGTCTATTGTCTGGGGCCTTTGCACCTGCAGGACTCCTGTGCTGTGTGCCATGGCTTCAGCCCCAGGGTCCTGCAGGAAAGAAAAAACAAGTTGATTCTGAGAGGCTTGTTGAAGCCAGAGGATTCCCTGTCAGTTTCAACAGGGAAGCCCTCTAAGGCATCGAGGTCTTCGGCTCCGGCTTCTGAGCCGAGACCTCAGGTTGTTCAACCTTTGCCTTTATCGGCTCCGGCTGGAGCCGATAAGTCTCAGTCCACAGTTTCTGTGGCTTCCTCGGCTCGGCGGGCCGAGGTTATCGAGTACCCGTGTCGGCTCCGACAAGACCTTGAGCCGACAACTAGAAAGAGGTCTAGGTCACCTTCTCTTGGCTCCGTTCATTCAGCTCCAGGATCTCCCCTGCTGTCTGACCGGAGCCAAAGGTCTCATTCCTCTAGGTCATCGAGGCTGTCCGATCATGACCTGCAGAGAGTGGTGAGTCGACTACTTAAGTCCGAGGCACTAGCCCAGATGCTTCAGAGCCCGACTCATCAGTCGGTGCCTGCCCCGGTCCATCAACTCTTTCCTCCTTCGACTCTTTTGAGTTGGGCGGTCGTCGGAACCGAGACTGTGATTGCCGGGCGAGACAATTGTCTTCGGCTCTGTCGTCGGCTCCGTTTTCTTCTTTGGAGGAATCTCGGCGCCGGACTTCCCTCGTCGGCTCCGAGGGGGTGAGTGGCATCGGACCCTTGTCCGACCCCCCTCTCCCTCTCGGTGCTTGCGCTGGTGAGTTCGGCTCCGACATCGACCTCGGAGCCATCACTGTCGGTGCCGAGGGGTTCTTAGCTCCTCGGGCGGGGACCTCTGGCTCTGCCTGACAGGGGTGCATTCGAGGTCATGCGGAGTGTGTTAGAGCCTGGCTCTACTCCACAGTCGGCTCCGTCAGCCCCTCCCTCTATGCTGCCTCAGGGTAAGTCGACTCACTCCCTCATCCCGGACCGCAGAGAGCCAGCTCCTCAGGAGCCCCCTGTGGGGATTTCATCCTCTTCTGAGGCCTCTCCTGATTTGGCACAAGAGCCCCTCGGAAGAGGAAGTGCAAGGAAGCACATTGACTCACCTGAGTCTATCACATCGGACACAGATCTGGATGATTCTGAGGGTTCCCCCCGTTCCCCTTCTGAAGATGTCTCATTTGCAGACATTCTGGAGATCCTGAAACAGAGGGGAAATTGGCCAGCCCTCAACCCTTCGGAGGACGAATCTGTGTATCTTGAGGCATTTGGCTCTCGTCCTTCCACCTCCTGGGTGTCCCCCTTGACCCCCTCATGCAGGTGGTTGCTAAGAAGGCATGGGCGGCTCCTGATTCAGTGGACCCCACTCCCAGGAGACCCTCTAAATTCATCACAGCTCCATCAGTGAAGCAATTTTTATCAAAGGCAGTTTCTGCGGGTGCTATGGTGGTAGCTGCTGCCACAAAGAAGGAACTGGCTGATCCTTCAGTGCCTGTCCATCCACCTAACAAGGAATCTAGGTCCATGGATAGGTACGGGAAGCGGATGTTCTCCTCAGCGACATTTACCATGCGTTCGCTGAATTACCTGTGCCATTTCACTCGTCTTCAAAGGGACTTGATCAAAGCGAGTGAAATGTTAAAGGATCCTACAGCTGCGGGTTTCCAAGATAAAATGAACACACAGCTGGCTACCCTTAATTCCATATCTAACTCCTCCATGCGCCTCCTCTCTTATGCGGTCGATGGAGCGAGCAGAGCTGCAGGGACAGGTGTAGCCTTACGTAGGCACGCCTGGATGCGGCTATGCAATTTTGCGGACCCTTTCAAGACGTCTTTCATGAACTCCCCTTTTGATGGATCATCTCTCTTTGGTCATCAAGTGAAAGAAACCCTGACTAGGTGCGAGACTGATGGCAAGACCCTTTCTGCCATCGGAGTCCGTTTTTCGACTCCTTCTAGGCCTTACCCCAAAGGCCAGAAGGGTGGGAAGATGTGGTTCCGTAAACAATCTCAAGGGACTTCGCCTGACGCACAGAGTCGTTTTCCTACCAGAGGCAGAGGTGGGAATAACAATGGTAGACGTCGCCCTAGGGGCAGGGGGGGTCCGCAGAACCAGGGCAATCGGGAAGCCTTTCCTGACCAGCCCTTTCAGCATCCCTGAGGTGTTGCCCGACTGCCCATCTTCGGAGGCAGTCGGGGGAAGATTGTCACTGTACCCAGAAGCCTGGCTATCCCTGACTCAAGACAAATGGGTACAGTCCATAATTTCCGAAGGCTATTCTATCCCCTTTCTTCATTTTCCAAATCAGTCAAAAAAATCCCTTCCAGATGTTCCACCCGCTCAAAGGGATTTAGCAGCTTTGGAAATTTCAACACTGCTTGGCAAACGAGCAATTCAGTCAGTGCCAGCAGACCAACAAGGATCCGGAATCTACTCAAGGTTCTTTTTAGTTCCAAAGAAAACAGGGGACTGGAGACCGATTTTGGATCTCAGTGTCTTGAACAAATCAGTCAAGAAAACAAGATTTCGGATGGTCACGCTGCAATCCATTCTTCCCCTTTTGGGCAAAGGAAACTGGATGTGCTCTATAGACCTTCGGGATGCGTACTATCACATAAAATGAACAGGCGCTCCAGAAGATTCCTCCGCTTCAGGCTGGGAACCAGTCATTTTCAGTTCAGGGCCCTGCCCTTTGGTCTCACCACTGCCCCGGTGTTTACCAAATGCATGGCAGTGGTAGCTTCTCACCTGAGGCGACAAGGATTCCAGGTGTTTCCATATTTGGACGACTGGCTTCTCACAGCTCCCACCAAGCATCTCCTTCTGATGGCCAGAGATTATACTTTTCGCGTTTGTCAAAAACTGGGTATTTCAATAAATTGCGAAAAGTCTGTTTTGTCGCCTTGTCGTACTATTACCTACATAGGCGCAAATTTAGATACTATAAACATGTCTGCAAGGCTAACGAACCAAAGGATATCAGACATTCACAAATTGGTGTCACTTCTTCTCAACAACAACAGAGTCAAAGCCAGGTTAGTTCTAAAGGTGTTGGGAATCATGGCAGCGCCATACCTCTCCTTCCATTGGCCAGATACCACATGCGGATCCTTCAGTGGATGCTTTTTACCCAATGGTCATACCAGGAACTTCCAATGTCTCACACCATTATGATCACGCAGCGTGCAAAAGCATCTCATGTGGTGGATGTCTTCCCCCCAGCTCCTGTCGGAAAGACCATTTGTTCCACCTCCTCCGGTTGCTACTCTGACAACGGATGCCTCCCTGATCGGGTGGGGGCATTATCAGGGCAGGACAGTCCAGGGCACATGGCAACCAAGCGAATGCCACTTGCACATAATTGTTCTGGAGATGAGAGCAGTGCTTTTAGCGTTGCAAGCCCTTCAAGACTCTCTTCCCTTGGGAGCGATTGCAATCCAGACAGACAATATGTCTGTAGTGTGGTACATCAACAAACAAGGCGGAACCAGATCATACCCCTGTGTCGAGAAGCACTCAGACTGTGGCAATGGGCGATTTCTTCTCAGCGTTTTCTGATAGCAACGCACATCCCGGAAGTCCAATCACATTGCGGACAAGTTGAGCAGAGCTATACTCATGCCTCACGAGTGGTCTCTGAAAGACTCTGTAGTGAGAGAAATCTTTCTCAAGTGGGGTCAGCCTTGCTGCGATCTTTTGCTACTCCCCAAAACAGCAAGTGCAGAGAATATTTCACTCTATTCCCTTTACCAGGCCAACCCAGCAGGGACGCTCTAGTCCAAGTTTGGCCCGGGGACTTCTGTATGCATTTCCTCCTTTCCCACTGATCTCTCAAGTAATACAGAAAGCTATCGCTCAGAAGGCCTCATTGATCCTCATTGCTCCTTACTGGCCTCGACAAGTGTGGTTCCCCTTTCTACATCGATTTCTTTTGGGCGACCGTGGAATCTGGACCTAGTTCCAGATCTTTTGATCCACCAGTCGGGTCAGTTTCATCGCTCCCTCCCTCTCTGAACCTCACTGCTTGGTTCCTCCAGTTCCAACCGTAGCCAGGCTTCCTCAATTATCTCACTCTGTTAGAGATATATTGATAGCTTCCCATAAATCTTCCACTCGAAAGATTTATTTGAGTAAGTGGAAACGCTTCTCATATTGGGCACAAGGAAAGGACATAGATCCTTTCACTGCTTCCATCCAACTAGTCCTTGATTTTCTAGCTGAACTCTTCCATGCAGGTTCATCTCCATCTACTCTTAAGGTTCAATTGGCAGCTATTTCTAATTTCCATGTGGGCATTTCTGAATCTGCCCTAATGTCCCACAAACTTTGCAAAGCCTTTTTGAAAGGAGTTTTTCTTCTCAGACCTCCTATAAGAAATCCTCCTTCTCCTTGGGACCTAAATTTAGTTCTTGCTTCTTTGATTCTTTCCCCTTTCGAACCTGCAGCTTCATGTTCCTTGAAATTATTATCATGGAAAACTCTCTTTCTGGTGGCTATCACATCAGCTAGAAGAATTTCAGAACTTCAAGCACTCAGTTGTCGTTCTCCTTATCTTGTGTTCCATAAGGACAGAGTTTTCTTACGAACTAACCCGTCCTTTTTGCCTAAGGTGGTTTCAACTTCAAATATAAATCAAACCATTGACCTTCCTGTTTTTTTCCCAGAGTATTCAAATAGGTCTGAACAAAAATTACACTGCCTGGATGTTCATCGTCAATTAAGGTACTACTTGGATAGGACGAAACAATTCAGAAAATCTGATCAACTGTTTGTCTCCTATGCGGAAAGCAGAAAGGGACTTTCAGTTTCAAAGGTATCATTATCCAGATGGCTAACATCTTTGATTTCCCTGGTATATGAAATTAGACAACAAATATTGCCTAATAAACCTAAAGCCCATTCCACCAGAGCTTTGGCTACTTCTTTAGCCTTCCAAGACAGACTGCCTATTGACACCATTTGTGCAGCGGCTACTTGGGCTACTCCTCACACTTTTATTTCTCATTATAAGTTGGATTTAGCTTCTAGGCATAGAGCTAATTTTGGTTCCACTGTTCTCAGGAGTCTGTTCCGTTAGGCCACCGGGGAGAAGGTGCTAGGGCGGCGGTGCCATCGAGGAAGAATGAAGGGGAGAAAGGTAACTTAACATATAGAAGTTATGTTCTTACCATAACGTTCCATGTTAGTTGTCTTCTTCTCCTTCTTCTTGCGTCCACCCTCCTTCCCCTGGCCTGGACAGACCTAGAGGAGTTGTGATCGTGACCTCTCTTTCTACCACCTCTTTCTTAGTCATATGCTATTATGCATATTTCTTGGTTCAGGATGTAGGTCACCCTTTTTCTTCCTGTTGTTAGAGGTGGATTCTGTTTTTACAGTTATACTGTTACTGTTATAAGCTGGGGTTAGCTTACAAACGAGATCTGAGGTAACTCTCGCCTAGCATTGTGGGATATAAGGGGAGCCTCGAGCCGGTGGAACCAACTCTCGAGCTTTTAGAGTGGCAGTCGGGCCGAGGTCGGCTCCGAACCCATCCAGCAAGAAGAAGGCGAGAAGAAGACAACTAACATGGAACGTTATGGTAAGAACATAACTTCTATTTTTCTGTGTTAAGGAACGCACAAAGCACAGCTCAGTTGTGTGGCAAAACCGTATACACTAGGGACTTTTATACATTTACCCAGTGCAGTGTGCTATAGGTTTTCTGTATACAATTTTTGTGGAAATGTTTTGAAGATGTGGAAGCTTTCATATCATTCTGATAACTTGCTCAGTACGTTTTATGTTTTCTCTCTCTCCGGGTGCTATTCTCACAAGCTGTTAACACATCCCTATAGTGTTCCTAGTACAGAGCTACTCTTTTGTCTTCGTATGGCACAAAATTGCAATATTTTGATGCTTTGCAAATTCAGAGAATTTATATTCATTTTGTGTAAGCCATATGTCCAGATATTGGTGGAAACATCACCAAAGCTCTCATTCTTCCCTTCTTGTGCTTTTTATAGTCACAATATGTTGTTTTCAGATTGCTTAATTTCTTTGTGAGCATTTTTCTCTTAATAGCCATCTTTCTATGATTTTGAAACCGTATGTCATTTAGTAGCAGTTGGGGCAAGGGCACAATGATTATCATAGCTTGTCACTCCCAAGCTAGTATTGAGGGGACAATGTCAACATAAGGTTCGGCTGCACTGTTTTAAATGTTTTTATTGAACAGATATATATGTGTATTTCCATTTATGTTTAGAATGTCCTGATTATTAAAGAAGTTGGGATTTTGTCAAAGGCCAGCACTGATCCTATTATTGAAGAGGTATCAAAGTTTAAGCTGAGTTAGCTTGTTAAACTTAAGTGTACGTGACCCAGAACATGTTAACCAGAAAGCTCCAATGTCTCTTGCATTAAATGAGAAGAAAATGTCACATGTTGTTGCAGATAGTGCAGTTTAACAAAGGATGCTACTTTTTTTTGTAGACCGTGCTTGATGTTCTTCGTGTTTCACTGTTGCAGTCATTACATCTGGGTAATCTGCTGGCAGGTTGCCCTCAGTCGGCCTGATTAACAAAGTATTGGGTCCTGCGTCAGTTGCTGTCTCTTCTTCCATGACGTCAGGGGTATAAAACATGCAGCCGATGCCATTACATCAGTCTTTCTTGCTGCTCAGTGCCCGAAGCAGAAGCGGTTCGCAAGTGCCGGTCGGCCGACTCCTGAAATTTTCATATTCGAGTTTCAGAACCAAAATCTTCAACTAAAAGCTAAGTACCCCATTGGGGAAACTTTTTCTTGCATTACTTGTGGGAACAAATACCTCATAAGGATTTTCATTTGTACTGTATTCCTTGCCTAGGCCCTGACCACAACGTGCCTTGCTATCGGTTTTGTGCTAAATTTAATCAATGCACGATTAAACATCTGTATATTTTTGCTTCTAAATATTTTGGCTCAAGATTTAATTGTCCAGAAATGTCGTCAGTTAGCAATCCGACTACAGGAATTCCTAAATAATGCAAAGAAAAAGACAGAGACAGACCGTCGAGGTCCAAAACCGATGACGACGCTTCTGCTAAGCCAGTCGCCAGTTCGCCGGTAGCCAGTGAGGTGCTTTCGCAGCCCCTGATACCCGCTACTTCTGATTTGCAGGCCTCTACTGAGACCCATTCGGAGTCCGGTATGCCGCGAGATGCTTCAGTTTTGGAACCCATGGATGTCTCTACCTTAGATGGGTCCAGAGCCGCTGTGCAGGCACCGGCTTCTGAGGGTGTTTTCAGGCCTACAGATTTGTATATTAGACCAACGCCATCTTCAAAACTAAGTCCAAAATCTAAATCTATGTCTAAAAAAACGGCGCCTGGGCCACATGTGCAGGCCCCTATGCCTAAAAAACAAATGATCAAAATGGCTGAAGATTTAATTACTCTGATCAGGGGTAGCCAACCCCCGCCCCTTCTAAGAGGCCTAGGCAAGACATTGACTATGAATCTTCTGAACAGGATTCTATTTCTTCTGACTCTTCTAATGAACAGGATTTGTCTATTCCTATTTATGAGGACTCTGATGCAGAAGATTCCATTCCTTCTGCTTCTCCCCCTGAGGATTTTTCTTTTGGGGAAACTTTACATACTTTAAGAGAACATTTCCACTGGGAAAGTCAGGATTTCTCTGAATCTAAAAAGAGACTTAGGGATTTTCTTCTTCTTCCTCAGCATAGCCCTTTGGCCATACCTCCTGTTCTAGACATTTTTGATGATGTTTTTTCAGAATCTAGTATGACTCCTGATTCTCTGCCTCCAGCTCCTTGTAAGCCAGACAGATACTACAGGGTACGTGACTCCCACAAATTCCTTTTCAAAAATCCTATTGCTGACCCTGAAACCATTTCTCAGGGTCCCAAGGGCATTAAGGCCTCTACTTCTAAAAATCCTACTCCTTCTGATCGAGATTCCAGGGCGCTGGATAGATGGGGTAAGAAGGTTTACATGTCTGCAACCTTGGCAATCAGGGCTTTAAACTGTCAATTTCATATGCTTAAATATCAACAGCATATCATGGGACTTTTAAACAGAAAATGATGTTAATTTCTGACTGTGTGGAAAATAAAGATTTGCAGGATTTATTACATTCAGCTGAACAAGTTGGAAAATATACTTTGCAATGTGGTTTTGATTCCTTGGAGGCCTGTTGCAGGGCTGCTGTAACTGGTTCTGTGCTAAGAAGGCATGCTTGGCTCAAAGAGCAAACGCTGCCTGACCATGTTAAAGCAAAATTGTTGGATGCTCCTTTACAACAGGACCGTTTCTTTGGTAATAAGGCTGAAGAAGTGTTAAAAAAGATGGAAGATAAAGCCAAATCTATGCAAACTGTGAAAGATTTCTTACAAGTGCAACCTCAAAGATTTAGTAGGCACTGGCCTACTAAAAACTGGTCCTTTCCAGTCCCCTCGAGAGCCACTCAAGTCAAATCATGACAGTCCAAAGGCTCCAGGTTTCAGTCACAAGGGACTATTAGGACAAAACAATGGGGTGCCTCTACCTCCAAATCTGGAAGCAGCAAGGCACCTTCCTATGGTAAACAGTCTCAATGACTTCTCTTTACAATCACCAAGCACTTAACTTTTAGCCGCCCCTTTGGGGGGAAAACTGGCACTTCATGCACGAAACTGGCAACTTATTACCCAGGACAAATGGGTTTTAAATTTAATATCCCAGGGATACAGATTTCATTTCCACACGTTGCCAATCCCAAACGGATGGCCAGATCTGCCCCCAAATCAGTGGGCAGAGGCCCAGAAACAAGTTCGGTCCCTCATGAACATGGGAGCCATTCAACCAGTACCAGAAGAGGAAAAGGGACAAGGTTTTTATTCAAGACTTTTCCTGGTACCCAGAAAAGACAAATCATGGCGTCCAATTCTGGATTTATCCACTCTAAACACATTTCTGGACATTCCAAAGTTCAAGATGCTGACTCTTCAACAGCTACTACCTATGCTAGGCAAATATGCCTCGTTGGTAATTCTAGAATTAAAAGAGGCTTACCTGCATATCCCAATCAGGGAATCTTGCAGAAGATACCTCCGCTTCAAAACAGGCTACTTGCATTACCAGTTCTCTGCACTGCCCTTTGGCTTATCTACTGCACCCAGGGTCTTCAGAAAGTGCCTGGCACCAGTAATTGCATTTTGCAGGCAAAGAAATATTCAAATATATCTGTACCTGGACGATTGTCTAATTCAGGCAGAAAACAAGGACATTCTTCTAAAGCATCTGGCATTTGTAAAAAGGGTCCTAACTTGTCTAGGATACACCATAAACGAAAAGAAATCACAAGTGGTACCCTCTCAAAAAATTACATTCCTGGGTGCAAGCTTGAATACAACTGCCCAGATGACTTACCTTACGCCAGAAAAGCAAATTCAATTGGTGACTTACTTCAAGCAGGTGGCCACAAAAACCCTGCTATCTGCAAGACAAATTCTGCAAGCCTTGGGGTTCATGGCCTCCTGCATTCTTCTCATTCCATATGCAAGACTGCATATGAGGAAACTTCAGTGGTACTTAAAAAGTTTATGGAGTCAACATTGTCACAGCCTGGAAATAATGATTCCTATTATACCTTGCCTGTAACTAGAGTTCCTATGGTGGGCAGAGCCCTGCCACCAAAACAAGGGACTGCCATTCACTCCACTCCCTGCCGCCCAAACCCTGACTACAGACGCATCAGACTATGCTTGGTGGGCTCAACTAGCAGGGAAGTGCATTCAGGGCAAATGGAGCCCCAATCAAATGCACCTACATATCAATCAGAAAGAGATGCTAGCTCTACAGAATGCACTGACAGCCTTCAAGGACTACCTTCATCCAGGACAACTACTGATAAAGGCAGACAACACCACAGTTATGTGGTACATAAACAAGCAGGGGCTACACAGTCCTACCCCCTTTGCAGACTAGCCATGGCATTGTGGAACACGGCCTTGACCTATCAGATACAACTACAAGCTCAATTCCTGCCAGGAAGGCTAAATACTCTGGCAGATGAACTAAGCAGAAATCTTATGGACCCACACAAATGGAAACTGGAACCACAAGTTTTCAACATGTTGACACGCAAATGGGGGAGCCCAGACATAGATCTTTTTGCCTCACCCCAGAACTATCAGTTGGACAAATTCTGCACAAGAGTTCATCACAAAAAAAGTTTGGAAAGTGGATGCTCTGTCATTCAGCTGGAAAAACCTATCAATTTATGCTTTTCCCCCTCTGCCTCTGCTCTCCAAAGTTCTACTAAAAGTCAAACTGGGCAAACCAAAAATTATTCTGATTGCTCCAGACTAGCCTCACCAGCACTGGTACCCACTCCTGCGCAATGTGTCACACCTTCCTCCGTGGCACCTGCCTCAGATACCTTACCTACTGTCTCAGCAGAACTACCAAATTCTGCACACTCTGCTCCAAACTTTGAATCTTGCAGCATGGCTAATCAACTAATTTCACCTTTGGCATCCCTCAGCAAACCTGTGATGAATGTCATTTTGGAGGCTAGAAGACCTAGTACTAGAAAATCTTATGCTGACAAATGGAAAAGATTCTGTGCCTGGAACCAATCACAAGGATTAATCACAGCAATGCCCAATATTCCTCAGATTTTGCAATACTTAACTGAGATGCTTCACAAGGACCTATCCTTTTCTTCCATAAAAATCCATGCCTCTGCCATTTCAGCTCATTGCAACACAGAACCTCCCCTCTTTTCTTATCCTCTGCTAAAGCAGTATCTCAGAGGGGCCAAAAATTTAAGACCTCCCAGGAGAGCACCAACCCCTGCATGGGACCTCAGTTTTGTTTTGGAAAAACTCACTCTCCCTCCTTTTGAGCCAGCTGCTACAGCAGACGTAAAATTTCTCTCCTGGAATACAGCTTTCCTTTTAGCAGTCACTTCAGCTAGAAGGATTTCAGAATTACAGGCTCTTATGATAGTGGAGCCTTTCATTATTTTTCGTCCGGACAGGGTGGCTCTCAGGACCAATCCATCTTATATGCCTAAAGTGGTATCCAGTGTGGCTCTTAATCAGACCATTCATCTGCCAACTTTCTTTCCCAGTCCACAGAACAAGGGTGAGCGGATTCTGCTTTCATTGGATGTACACAGACAACTTAGATTCTACTTAAACAGGACAAAATCTCTAAGAAAATCTGAACAACTATTGGTGGCATTTGCTGCAGGGGCAGAGGGAAAGGCTATTTCAAAGCAGACTATTTCCAAATGGATAAGCCATTGTATTAGTTTCTGCTATATGCACCATGGTAAACCTATCCCCAAGGGGATCAGATCTCATTCCACCAGGGCTGCATCTACTTCTGCAGCCTTTCTCAGAGGGGTTCCTACCAGAGACATTCTAGAAGCTGCCACCTGGAGCTCAGTTTATACGTTCACCAAACATTACCATTTACCTCTCTTCTCCCAATCCAGAGCTGGCTTTGCCACTTCTGTCCTGCAGGGTCTTATAGCTGCTCCTAATGCTGTATAACTCCATCCTCCCAACCATAGCTTTGGGATTCTACCCAAATATGACGACTGCAACAGTGAAACACGAAGAACTTAGTACAGTTGTGTACACTTACCATAAATGTAGATGTTCGAGTGTATTCACTGTTGCAGTCATGGTTACCCACCCTCCAGCCCCCTGTTTTTCTCTTGCTGTACCTTTCCTTTCTTTTACTATGCTAAAAGCCTTTTTGGTGTATTTGCTTTTATTTGGAGGTATATTTTTTGTGTTTTAAATTATATACTTATATATATATATATATATATATATATATATATTTATATATATATATATATATAATAAATATATATATATTTATATATATGTATATATGTGTGTATGTGTATATATATATATATATATATATTTATATATATATATATATATATATATATATATATATATATATATATATATATATATATATATATATTGCTCCCCATTTGGGGGGCACCTGACATCTGGGGCAAGAAAAACTGATGTAATGGCGTCAGCTGCATGTTTTATACCCCTGACGACCTGACGTCATGGAAGAAGGGACAGCAACCGACGCAGGTCCCAAGACTTTGTTAATCAGGCCGACTGAGGGCAGCCTGCCAGCAGTTTACCCAAATGTAATGACTGCAACAATGAATACACTCGAACATCTACATTTATGGTAAGTGTACACAACTGTACTTTTTCATCCTTTACTAACTGCATTTTGTTTCAAGAAGTACAATAAGTGACTGTCTTAGAGTTTGTGTAATGATTACTAGATGTGATGACCTCACTGATTTGGGTTTGTTGTACCTTGACATGTTGGAGGCTATAACTTGTTCTGCTTTTTATATAGTCAGTCAGTCAGTTTCAGTATGGATTTTGCTTTCATGAGAAGGATATATTCTCTCCGGGCAGGATTAAGAGTTGAAGCCAGGTTTCATAACTGCTTGAGACCATTTACTTTGTCTGAACAAGTTTTGTACAAGTATGATCACAGTTGTATACAGATTTGTTATATGAGAATTGCATAAGAATTTTGTAGGCATTTTACACTGTTCTACTCATTGCAGCAGTATTTCTTCAAAATAATCTCCTGTATTTGTCAGTGTCCTACTTCATTATCCCTTCAACTGGCTTTATACATTTCCAGTGCTGAGAGGATAGGTTAAGAGTTATAAGTGCAGACATACTAAGTTGCCCTTTACATTCTTTTTTGCATCCCTTTTCTTTGGCTTGTGATTACAGAGAGAAAAATATCATCAAAGGTGTCGGTCATGTTCATATATGCCAAGATGGTGCATGTGGTGGACTTAATGGGTGGTCCTTGTTCCAAATACTGATAAATTATTCCATCTGGAATGGCATCTGTTGCTGAAATATTTATTGTATGTTACGACTTGCTGCAGCAGTGTGTACCAAAGCTGCATTAAACTAAAGCAGTTTTATATAGCTGCCGTTTTTTTTTTCAGTGAGTTACCATGGGAGTCTGTCTGTTTAGACAACAGTTGCACACCCTTCAGGAATATGTGAAATACTTCACTTGCTAATCGGTTACAAAGCACACAATAACTAAATAAATAAAGTCCTGCTTATCCTTTGAGTTAGGTAGCCCAGCAGATCTTCTGAAAACACCTGTCTTTAAACAAATGCGTAACAGAATTTATAAGAGTAACATGTGCAGTGAACTTCTCATATTTATAAGGTAAACTATAATAGCTAACATGTGTGAACAAGGCCTTCTGTACGTTAACTGAAATCTGACACATTATTTTACATAGTGTTTACAAAGTTACCAAAGCTTTAACAAACATGACCTATTGGAAATTTCAAAATCATTTTTAACAAGTTTTACTTATTGTCCTGCAAGGCCGCATGTATCTGCCTATTAGAAAAACAATTGGTTGTTATAGTCACATCAGCAAAAATTGAATTTATAATACCCAGTTAATTCTCTTTTTAATAAAGAATAACTTTATTTTCACACGCAGCTTTACTCACACTGGTGTAAAAATGTATGGTTATTGTTAACTACATTCTTACATTTGTTTGTGTTGGATTAGTAATGTGGGCAAACTCTTCAAGAGAAACAGTGGCCATTTTTATTGCATTTCACAACACAACAGAAGTCATTGTGTTGTAATGTGCTTGTGTGTTGTGGTCAATGCCTGTGATTGGTTCTCAACACTGCAAGGATAAGGGAGAAGACAAAGAATAGAATATGTTGTCTGCAGAGCTACAACTAGAAGACCCTGTAGACATCTATAGTATCCCCAAGGCACCCAGTTCCTAGCCAGCCATGTGCTTAGATCACTCTGTCTAGTAGTCCAGTGGATGTGCCCCACTCCCTTAATTTACTTCAGGTCACAAGGATGTGAACATAGTTACCTGTAGTGGCTCACTGCCCATCTCCCTTCCTGCATACTCCCAGTCTCCTTCATCAGCGAGCTCTGCATCTCATAGTTCAATACGTTTGACTTTCCCCCAGTGTACAAGCATTACACTTTCTTTGAAGTATGGTGAATTTCTCCTCCTCTTTACCCACTGGATCCAGCACAGTGTATTGTTAGCTTTTTCCACAAGGAAAGATTGGGTCTGACTGACTTTAATTAGATGGGATTCTGAGAATTATAACTTGTATGCGTCAAGTACTTTGGGGAATGTGGTAGGGTGAGGATTGTACATAAAACCGCACTCTTTGCAAGCATTCATAACCCTGGAAGATGCTGACATTTGTGCAGTCACAGAAACCTGGTTCAAAGCTGCGGAGAGCACACCAGCCATACCAGGATGTTCTTAGTGTTTTTTACAGTCATTACATTTGGGTTATCTGCCTGCAGGTAGCCCTCATCCGGCCTGAATATCAAAGTCTTGGATCCCTGCGTCGGATGCTGTCCCTTCTTCCATGAAGTCAGGTCGTCAGGGTTATAAAACATGCAGCTAACGCCATTATATCAGTCTTTCTTGCCACACGGTGCCCGAAGCAGAAGCTGTTCGTAAGTGTTGGTCGGCCGACTCCTGAAATTTTCATTTTTGAGTTTCAGAACCGAAGTCTTCAAAAAAGCTAAGTACCCTGTTGGGATCCTTTTTCTTGTTCTAAACCAATGTCAGTAAAAGTCAACAATTGTATTACGTGTGGAAAGCAAATACCTCATAAAGATTTTCATTCGTACTGCATTCCTTGCTTAGGCCCAGACCACAACGTCCCTCGCTGTCGGTTTTGTGCCTTATTCAACCCCCGAACTCTTCGTCGTTGGTTTATTTTTGCAGTAAATTATTTTGGTACTCAGTTTAACTATCCAAAAATGGCTTTGGTAAGCCATCCAACTACCGACATTCTGAAAAAACATAAAGATAAAGACAGAGGCAGGCCGCATAGGTCCAGAGCTGCCGACGATGCTTCCGTTAAGCTAGTTGCCAGTTCGCTGGTACTCGGTGAGGTGCTTTTGTAGCCCCTGATAACCACTACTTCAGATTCACAGGCCTCTACTGATACCTATTCGGAGTCCAGTATGCTGTGAGATGCATCTTCGACTGTGGAGCCTGCGGATGTCTCTACCTTGGATGGGTCCGGAGCCGCTCTGCAGGCACCGGTTTCTGAGGGTGTATTCAGGCCTTCAGACTTGCATTTTAAACCGACGCCATCTTCTTCTTCAAGGCCTAAAACTCTACCAGTGCCTAGAGAACCAACGTCCAAACTGCATGGTTAGACCCATATGTCTAAGAAACAAATGATTAGAATGGCTGAAGACCTTATTACATTAATTCGGGGAAGCCAGCCTTCCCCCTCAGAGACCTAGAACTGATTTTCCTTCTGATTCTTCTGATCAGGATTCTGAAATTTCTGTTTCTTCTGATTACCAGGATTTGCCCTTATCTGCCTATGAGGATTCTGATGCAGAGGATTCCATTCCTTCTGCCTCCCCTCCAGAAGATTTTTTATTTTTTTTGGTGAAACCTTGCACACTCTTAGGGAGCATTTCCACTGGGAAAGCCAGGATTACTCTGACTCCAAAAAGAGGCTTAGGGAATTCTTACTCCTCCCTCAACATAGGCTGTTAGCTATCCCTCCTGCCCTGGACATTGTAGATGATGCTTTGTTGGAATTTAGCCTGGTCCCAGACACTTTACCCCCAGCTCCCAGGAAACCTGTTAGGTATTGCAGAGTATCTGACTCTCACAAGTTCCTCTTCAAGAATCCCACTGCGGATCCTGAGACCATTTCCCACGGACCTAAAGGCATTAAGGCTACTACAGCCATAAACCTTACCCCCTCTGATAGGGATTCCTGGGCCTTGGACAGATGGGATAAAAAGGTATACACTTCTGCTACTTTGGCCATTAGGGCCTTAAACTCCCAGTTTCATATGTTTAAAGTATCAGCAGCATATTATGGGACTGCTTAAACAGAAAATGATGTTGATTCCTTACTGTGCTGAACATAAAGAATTACAGGATTTAATGCATTCTGCTGAACAAGTTGGTAAACATACTTTGCATTGTGGTATTGACTCTTTAGAAGCGTCTTGCAGGGCTGCTGTCACTGGGTCTGTGCTTAGAAGGCATGCTTGGCTTAGGGAGCAAAATTTACCAGATAATGTTAAAGCTAAATTACTAGATGCTCCCTTAAACCAAGACCGCCTGTTTGGCAACAAAGCAGAAGACGTTCTTAAAAAGATGGAGGAAAAAGCTAAATCTATGCAAACTGTTAAAGATTTCCTGCAAGTACAGCCTCCCAGATTTAGTAGGCATTGGCCTTCTAAGAATTGGTCCTTTCCTGTCTCTTCGAGGCTTTCTCAGTCCAAACCCAGGAGCAGCAGACCACATAGGTTACAGTCTCAAGGTACTCACAGGCCTAAGAAGTGGGGGGCTCCCACTTCCAAAGCTGGAAGTAGTAAGACACCCCCCTATGGAAAAATGTCACAATGACTTAACCTTAAACCTTCCAAGCCCTGCTCAACTACCTGCTCCCTTAGGAGGAAAGATTGCCCTGCATGCAAAAAAATGGGAATTCATTACCCAGGACAAATGGGTATTAAATATTGTTTTCCAAGGATACAGATTCCACTTCCACACTTTACCAACCCCAAACGCTTTACCAAACCTACCCCCAAACCAGTGGGCAGAGGCCCAACAGCAGGTTCTCTCTCTTCTAAGTATCAGGGTTATTCAACCTGTCCCAGCAGAAGAAAGGGGACAAGGTATTTATTCGCGACTTTTCCTGGAACCCAGAAGAGACAGCTCCTGGCGTCCTATCCTGGACCTCTCTACTCTAAATACCTTTTTGGTAATCCCAAAATTCAAAATGCTAACACATCAGCAGCTGCTTCCTATGCTAGGCAAAGATGCCTGGTTGGCAACCTTAGACTTAAAGGAAGCTTACTTGCACATTCCAATAAGGGAATCTTACAGGAAATACCTACGCTTCAGAGCAGGCTCCATGCACTATCAGTTCTGTGGACTTCCCTTTAGCTTATCTTCAGTGCCCAGGGTTTTCACAAAGTGTCTGGCTCCAGTAATTGCATTTTGCAGGCAAAGAAATCTTGAAATATACCCATACCTGGACGATTGTCTAATTCAGACAGAAAGCCAGGACATGCTAGTAAAACATCTGGCATTTGTAAAGAAACTTCTAACATCTCTGGGGTACACCATAAACGAAAAGAAATATCATCTTGTGCCCTACCAACAAATTGTATTCCTGGGAGCAA
Source organism: Protopterus annectens (assembly GCF_019279795.1). NCBI lineage: Eukaryota > Metazoa > Chordata > Ceratodontiformes > Protopteridae > Protopterus > Protopterus annectens. The sequence goes on from NC_056746.1 coordinate 1,139,944,491, forward strand.
GCTTGAACACAACTTCCCAGATGGCTTACCTCACACCAGAGAAACAAGTTTATTTGACAGCCTACTTCAAACTACTGGTCACAAAGACCCAGCTATATGCAAGGAAAATCCTGCAAGCCCTGGGGTTCATGGCCTCTTGTGTTCTACTAATTCCATATGCAAGACTGCATATGAGGAAACTACAATGGTATCTAAAAAGCCTATGGTGTCAACATTCTCAGGACCTGGAGTCCATGATTCCTATCATTCCTTGTATAAAGACAGAGTTCCTTTGGTGGGCAGAGGCCTGCCACCACAACAAGGGGCTCCCATTCAGTCTACCCCCTGCCGCCCAAACCCTAACAACAGACACATCAGACTATGCATAGGGGGCTCACTTGGCAGGGCAGTGCATTCAGGGCAAATGAAACCCAAGTCAGATGCACCTGCATATCAAGTCAAAAAGAAATGTTAGCTGTACAGAATTCCTTGACAGCCTTCAAGGACCACATTCTTCCAGGACAATTCTTGGTAAAGACAGACAATACCAAGGTTATGTGGTATATAAACAAGCAGGGGGGAACCCATTCGTACCCTCTCTGCAGACTAGCCATGGCTCTGTGTAACACAGCCTTGAGCTACCAAGTGCACCTACAAGCTCAATTCCTGCCAGGCAAGCTAAATTCACTGGCAGACGTCCTAAGCAGAAATCTCATGGACCCACACAAGTGGAAACTGGAACCAAAGATATTCAAATGTTTGGGAAACAAATGGGGGAATCCAGAATTAGACCTTTTTGCCTCCCCTCAGAACTACCAATTGGACAAATTCTGCACAAGGACTCCCCACAGCCAAGCTTGGAAAGTGGATGCCCTGTCCTTCACATGGGAAAGTATCTCAGTTTATGCCTTTCCCCCTCTGCCTCTCCTATCAAAAGTTCTGCTAAAGGTCAAACAGGACAAACTAAGGACAATACTGATTGCACCAGACTGGCCACGCCAGCACTGGTACCCCCTCCTGCGCAGTATGTCACTGCTGGAACCATGGCACCTGCCTCAGACCCCTTCCCTGCTGTCCCAGCAGGAGGGCCAGATTCTGCACCCTCAGCTTCAAACCCTGAACCTTGCAGCCTGGCTAATTACTTGAGCTCTCCAATAGCATCCCTCAGTAAGCAGGTGCTAGATGTCATCCAGCTTACCACATATTCTTCAGTACTTAACAGAAATGCTCCACAAGGGCCTTTCCTTCTCGTCAATTAAAATTCATGCCTCTGCCATTTCAGCACATTATAATACTGAGCCACCCCTCTTCTCTCACCCCCTGCTAAAGCAATTCCTCAGAGGGGCCAAAAATTTAAGACCACCCAGGAGAGCCCCTACTCCTGTCTGGGACCTCAACCTTGTATTGGAAAAGCTCACTCTACCTCCTTTTGAGCCATCTGCAACTGCAGACTTGAAATTCTTTTCTTGGAAAAACAGCCTTTCTTCTAGCTATCACTTCAGCAAGTAGTGTATCTGAATTACAGGCCCTCATGGCAGCGGAGCCCTTCATCATCTTCCATGCAGACAGGGTGTCCCTTAGAACCAGTCCTTCCTTTATGCCCACTGTGATGTCTAGTGTGGCCCTCAGTCAGTCCATTCATTTGCCTACTTTTTTCCCAAATCCACAAAACAAAGGGGAACGAATATTGCACTCTTTGGACGTGCACAGACAACTTAGATTTTATTCGGACAGGACTAAGCATCTCAGAAAATCTGAACAGCTGCTAGTTGGCTTTGCTGCAGGGGCCGAGGGGAAGGCCATTTCAAAGCAAACCATTTCTAAGTGGATAGCCCATTGCATTCATTTCTGCTATAAGCGCCATGGAAAACCTACCCCACAGGAGATAAGACCTCATTCCACCAGGGCTGCATCTACCTCTACAGCCTTTCTCAGAGGTGTCCCTACCAGGAACATCCTCGAAGCTGCTACCTGGAGCTCTGTACATACCTTCACCAAGCATTACCACATGCCTATTTTTTCTAAATCCAGAGCTGATTTTGCCACTGCAGTCTTACAGGGCTTAATAGCTGGTCCTAATGCTCTCTAACTTCCTTCTCCCTTCCCTAGCTTTGGGACTCAACCCAAATGAAATGACTGCAACAGTGAAACACGAAGAACAAAGTACAGTTGTGTACACTTACCATAAATGTAGATGTTCGAGTGTATTCACTGTTGCAGTCCTGGTTACCCTCCCTCCAGCCCCCTGACTTCTCTTGGCTATACTTTTCTTCTTGTTTAGTGCATTTCTGCTTTCTGGTGTATTTGCTTTTTGTTGGAGTTGTAACCTAACATATAATTGCATCCCGTTATGGGGGCACCTGACATCTGGGGCAAGAAAAACTGATGTAACGGCATCGGCTGCATATTTTATACCCCTGACGACCTGACGTCATGGAAGAAGAGACGGCATCCAATGCAGGGATCCAAGACTTTGATATTCAGACCGGCTGAGAGCTACCTGCAGGCAGATAACCCAAATGTAATGACTGCAACAGTGAATACACTAGAACATCTACATTTATGGTAAGTGTACACAACTGTACTTTCCTCATCATGTCATACGTTCAGACCCCAAACCGTGGGCTACAAAGTAAAAGGAGGTGGAGTTGCAATCTATAGTAAAGACATACACACCTCCTGGCTTGTTAAACAGTATGACGCACAGGAGATACTCCAGGTGCAGTTAACCACTGACAAGACCCCTGTTCATATCACAACTAGCTACAAGCCCCCAACTTTGACTCGAGATGCCCACTCCATCTGTCTGGACCTCTTTGAACCTGTCAAAGTTCAACCCTTTACCCTGATCCTGGGCGACATTAACTATTCAACCATAGATTGGAAAAACAACTCTTGCCAAAACACAAATTCCCAGAAGCATTGCAATGCAAATGTCTTGGAACAGCTGGTGGATACCCCTACAGGAAGTGATAACATCTTGGACTTGGTATTAACCAACCAGAGTAACCCCTGCAGCATCCCTACAGTGTCATGCTCCCTGGTAAGATTCGACCACAAAGTGGTCACTTTCAAAGCCACCATCTCCCTCAACCCCCCTCCCCTCCCAACTAGCGTCAAACCAAAAAAACTTCTCCAAAGCTGATTTCAACCTCCTGAGGGAAGGTGTAAACAGCTTCACAGCCCCCTCCCCCTCCATAGAAACTGGCACATATGTCCAAACCTACACCAGAGTACTATAAGAGCATTTATATAGCTGCATGAAATCAGGAATACCAGACGAGACAGAATCATCTTCCTTAAGGAAACCTGTTTGGTGGACATCTACAATAAATTAACTCTGTAATAAAAGGAAGAAATTGTTGTCCAGGACCAAGAAGGACAACTTCATTAAAGCCCCTTTTTTTGATAGAAGAACAAATAGATGTACGAGGGGAACCACATATTGGTAAAGATAGAAACAAAGATAAAATTAGATATTTGACGTCCTGTAATACTAGATCTAAAGAACTTAAGAAAATTATAGAGAAAAATTGGGTAATTCTGTTGGCATCCCCGGAGCTACAGACTTTGTTATATCATAAGCCCTATTTTCCGTATAAAAATATGAGAAACTTAAAAAGAAAGCTGTGCTATACAGACTTTCAGGTTCCAGTTAGGCATCAAATAGGAATAAAACATGGAACTTTTAGTTGCTTGAGTTGTAGTTGCTGTAATGATGTTTTGGGAAAGGGTAGTGACATTTCCATACATCCTAAGATGAACAAATGCTATACTTTTTGTTAATCTGCTAATTGTAACACTACTAATGTAGTATGTCATGCTACTTATGGAGAATGTCCATCATTTTACGTGGGTAAGACCACAAGAAAACTAAAAGAATGGATTATAGAGCACAAGTCAGATGTACGGAAGAACAATGAGAAAAATGCATTAAGTAAACCTATGGGTAATGGTATTAAACACTCTTTTAAATTTAGGGTCATAGATGTAGTGACAAAAGGGATAAGGGGGGGGTGATATTAATAATTATTTAGAAAATAAGGAATATGAGTGAATTGTTAGGTTATGGGCAGACTCAGAGCCAGGTCTTAATAATGCTGTTACCATCAAACCAGTATTGGTGAAAATACAGCAACAAAAATTTCTAAGAGGTTATTTTAAATGTTTTAATTGTCTGTATCATGTGATATGCTGGCTGTGGTCATGTGATTTTTTTTGCTCATATTTAAAAAGTCAAATGTATTGTATAACTGTATTGGCACTGAGAAAGGTTGTTAACCCGAAAGCTTTGCTTGGTAATAAAGTGTGACTTGACATTGGAGACTCGTTGTTTGAAGCAGGACCAAGAAGGAGCAGGTGCCTAATTGGAAGCAATCTCTCTTTAGCGTGAGCAAGCCTCCAAAGCAAACTTCGAGTCCATACTGGCCACGTCTACTAAAGACAGTCATAAGGCCTTCTTCACATATGTCCGCAATCTCAAAGGAAGCACTCAGATCTGCTTAGAACTGGTGATCAAAGACACCACATACACAAATGCTGTAGGTATAGCCAATCTGCTGGCAGACAGATTCAGTGAAAACTTCACCCCTCTGTTTCCCCCATCAGTAAATCAGGATATCCTCAGCACCTGCCCCCTCCCCTTATCTGTAGGGAGCAAGTCATCACTGCCCTCTCAAAGGCAAAAAAATACAGCCTCCATGGGACTCGATAACATCCCAGGCTGTATCGTACATGAACACAAGCAGGAACGTGCAGCACCATTAGGCACCCTATTCAACCGAAGCCTGAGTACTGGCTTCGTCCCAGTCAAGTGGAGCACAGTCACTTTCATTCTGTTGCACAAAGGTGCCACATCCCCTGATCCAGGAAATGATAGACCCATCAGCTTAACAAGCCTGATCTGCAAGGCAATGGAATGGATTGTCACGGACCTCATTAACAAGGTCATTGGTAGCCTCCAAACACTTGATCCCGCACAGTTTGATTTTTATCAATGGGAGTCATGCCTGTTAAATCTGGTCGACTTCTTTGAGACAATTACCAAAGCCATGGATGAGGGGAAGAAGGTACACACTGCCTAACTTGACCTGGCCAAAGCCTTCATTACTATTCTCCACTCAGGTATAATAGATAAACTCTCTCAACTAGACATCAGTACATATGTTACCAGATGGGTAGCAAACTAGCTTACTGATAGAACCCACCTAGTCAAAGTAGAGGAAGCCACCTGAAGCAGTAGACCCATAACGAGCAATCTACCCCAGGGATTGGTCTTGGGGGCCTTTGTTGTTTGGGATATACTTTTCTGAGGTGCAGGCCAAAACCAGCGGGCTATGGCTGGCTAAGTTTGCAGATGACTGAAAGCTGTTTGCTGTCATCAATTCCCTTAGAGATGTGGACATCCTCAGAGGGCCTCACCCAAACAAATGACTGGTACCAGAAACATGGCCTCAAACTGAATGCCAAAAAAGCATCATCAATCATCATGATCCCCTTTGGGGAAAGTGACATCCTCACAACTTATCCCATTAATAACAAGGTCCTAACCATGCAGTCAGTCATGAGGGACTTGGGCACCCAGGTTGATGGCAAACTGACTTTTGACCACCATATTGCCTCCGTTGTATGGAAAGCTTTCTACATTTCCCACCTCATTAGTAGGAGTATCTCATCCAGGGACAAGGCGGTCATAATATCCTTGTATTCTTCCCTTATAAGACCCATTATTGAGTACACTGTCCCTGTCAGCATGTATCTCACAAACTACATGCAGCAGCTGGAGAAATCACAGAGGTTCCTCACCAGGAGAATCCAGGGCCTCAAACATCTGCCCTACACTGATAGGCTAAAAGCTCTGTCCCTCTACTGAGTCTCATACAAACTCCTCAGAGGTGACGTCTGTCTGGCATTCAAAGCAGTCTGACCCCACCTTTATGGGACAGTTGCATATCTGCAAGTCAAGCTCCACTTGAGTAACCCACATGCGTGACCTTAACCTGGTCTGTGACATCAATAGGACTTGTCGGTGGGACAGTTTTGCGTCTCAGAGACCCCCCCTTCTGTGGTATAGACGCCCTCTCCATGTCAGGCAGAGTACCTCATTAACCCTTTTTAAGTGCAAACTGGATAACTGGAATGGGAACAGAAAATAACACCCCTGGGATTCCACCTGTGTCCCTGCTGGACAGGGGCAGTAGGTGCTGACTTGTCGGAACATGGGTTAAATTCTTGGGTGGGCTTGTAAGGGCCTAGGCACCAATAGCGTAGTAACTTCCTGTGATCCTCTGATCCCCAAAAGGTTATTGCTTATAGAAGTTACTTGAATTAGGTGTGAAGAACAGCTTACTGGATCATCAACGGAAACAGTATTCATCCAGTTATAGGGATTTGCTAAGGATTGCCATTGAAAGTAATTTAAATTAGTCAGTTGAATTGCTGTTCCTCCCAATCTACTCCAATAAGGTAGACTGTGTATCACATTGTATGGATTTTTAATAGGAATCTCAGATTTTATTTTGACAGAAACAAAACATTTTTGTAAAGATTCTCAGTAATTTCTTTCATGCTCCTAAAATTCTCTAGGCCAAAAGGTGTCAATATTATCATTATCTGAATGACTGTCTGATAGTATAAAAATTTGCTATGATAAGGACAGTAAATCCTTGCCTGAGGTAACCACGGCTTATTCACATAGAGTTATGGTTAATTAAAAGGTCTTTTTCAGAAGTAGATTGGTGTATGATATGTTTACAGTGGCTTAGCTGGCACAGCTGAATACTTTAGCAGTACAAGTTAGTTGTGATCTCTAGGTCCAGGTCTTCCTTCTGTGTTCTGTTTTTCGAGACATTCTTCCATGAGTATCCACTTGTTTTGCTTGAGACTCATTCCTACTGATGAAGAAGTTAAAACTCCAGTCTCAGATATGAAAGATATGTAATTAACCATAACAGTATATTGGGATTGATAGTTCCATCGTCTTTATCAAACCTTCTCCCCTTCCCCAAACCCTAGGCTTGACAGATATGGTTTTCTTAGAGTTTTATTATGTATGTTTTTTAAGCTCTGAATTGTGTGGATCACAGTGATGTGGAAAAGAGTCCTTGGTGGCACAAAGTTATGGAGAAAAAAGGGAAAGTCTTACCAGCCTGGGAAAGTTTTCTCAGCTGAGCTGATGAGGTCTTGCCAGTCTTGTCATACTGGTAAAGATGATAAAGCTACCAGTCCAGATCTTTTGTTACAGTAAGTTCAAAACTTTAATTTTAGTACTGTTCAAGGTAGCTGAGTGAGGTATACAAAGAGACGTACATGCATGCATATGAGATGCTTTCAGTTCATCTCTTTATTGCAGGTTGAAGGGTACAACAGAGGTGTTTACTGTCTCAGAACAAGGTATGAGAATATTTATTACATGCAAAGAAGACAGATTTGATTGACAGAGTTGGTTTGAGTTTTTACATGGTGAAACACCGTGATTGCATTATGTATATTTAGAACCCAAGACTCGTAAAAGCCTGACTGCTTTTCTGTGTCACCCAACTATTATTTCCATAGGTTCTCTGATGGAACCTGCATCAGAATATTTTGACCTTATTCTGTGACCTTCCTTGGCCCAGGTTAGATCAAGGGTAAAGGATATGACCGAGGTGTTGCATATTTTGAATAAGACAGAAATGGAAAAAAGTTGGAATTGGTTACTTTGGATGTTGTTTCTTTATGCACATCTGTTAGCCACAGAATGGGGTGGAATGCTGTAAGATCCCGGTTGGATGAAGATTTCTTGAGAAGTTTGAAAACAACTTTTATTTAGTTTTACTTTATTTATTGACAAAAAGCATGTTAATTGCTGTTAGTAAAACATGAAAATCCATAGGATTTCTTATGGGTGCAGTGGTGCCCCTCACCTGCATAGATTTGGTGACAGGCAAGTGGGAGGTAACATTTATCTGTAACTCAGTCATGAGTAAATGTTTAGAGCAATTACATTTGTTTAGAAAGTTGTAGGGGAGAGGTTTTGCAGTTAGTTGTTCACATTAAAGTATACCATTGCGGATTTACCAGTTTGTAGTCACTTGAGGTAAAATGTGAAATCTTTTACTTCAGTATTTGTATTTATGTGAGAGAAGATGTCAGCTTCACTACATTAGTTCTTGGAAAATGTGATGCCAACATGTATTTGAGTGCAGGTAACTGCTATCCCCACCACATCACCAGAATAATTAGTTGTTTGAGTTCAGACATATTAAGAAAATTTACGAACAGCTGAGAGAGATATTATGTAATGTACAGATTTTCATAAATATATTCTGCAAAAGTGTTTCACAAGCATTTAGAGGAATTAGAAATGGACAAAATATGTTACTGTATCAGATTGAGGTTGTAGACAGTAACAAAGGGTAAATTAACTAATTATCAGTTAAATTATTAAAGCGTTAGCATTTATAAATTTAGATTATAAGGCGACTCCTTAGATTTTGAGGAAACCATTGTTGCCATGCTGAAGAGGTATGACTTGGGCAATTTGCTAGTTAAACAGCATTAATCTTTTTTTTTGGGGGGGGGGGGGTAGGGGGGGTGCAGATTTGAAAAACCATTAGGCTGTCATACATGTGGTCATTGTTTGCATTCCAAAGAGGCATACGCATCAGAAAGTTTTTTTTTTACTGTATACATACAGGCAGGAAGTTTTATAACAGGTAATCCGTTCATGCATTGCAATTTACATTACCTTTACAAAGGCACGTGTTAATGTTAAATTTTTCTAAAGGAAAGTTTCATCTACTTTTAGTAAAACATTTATCAGCATCAAGAATAAAAAGCTTAATGCATTGTATAAAGCTTTGAAAGAAACACAACTTAGATTAGAAATACAAATGGAAACAAAGGAGGTGTAACAGGAAGGGGATATACAACTGCCATTTCTACAGAGAGAAGACCCAGCTTGCACAGGCTTTTACACCCCTGCAACTGAATGAAAGCCATGAAATAAACCATTTATTGCATGAAATAAACTAATGTATTGGAATTTGGTTTACTGTGGTTGGTTCTGTTCATAGGTTCATAGGTTGGTACTAGTCTATCAGATCTAGGGCCTGTACAAGCCTAGCCATAACAATTCCCTGGCTATTTCTTCCTACACTATTTACTTCCCTGGACCCCTGTCTAGCAGGGCAACTGACGTGATCCCGGGGTGAATTTCCTTTCTCCCATCCAATCGTCAAGGTTCCTTTTGAAGAGGGCCAAAGAGGCACTTTGCTTGACATGTATGGGCAATCTATTCCAGAGTCTGGGGAGTCTCTGGGTCAGGAACTTATCCCTCCAGCATGTTTTGTTTATTGTGATGACAAGGTTTAGATCCTTGGAGCGTTTGGCTCTGAGGGATTGGGATTTCTTTAAGTGTAGCATGTCCAACAGCTCTGGGTTTGACATGGCCTTGTATGTTAAGCAGAGATCGCCTCTGAGTAGACAATGTGCGACAGAGTACAGCTGGTGTTTTTTAAGGCAGTCAGCGTAGGGCATCTGCTTTAGACCTGTGATTCTTTTTGTGAGGTATTTCTGCGGCCTTTCCAGTTGTTGCACATGTCTTGAGAGGTACATACCAAACGGCGCGTTGTATTCTATAATGGGTCTAATGAGGGATGAGTACAGTGGGACAATGACCTCCTTTTTTCTGGATGAAAAGCCCTTAGTGATGAGGTGTGCCACATAGAAGGATTTCCTGACTGTTGTGGTGATGTGGCTATCGAAGGAGAGACCACTGTCCACCTGTGTCCCTAAGTCTCTTATCACACTTTCAGTGTTTAGTGTACTACCACCTATATGGTAATTCACGGGTACATGTTTTTTCCCAAAGGGGATAACTATAAATTTCTTGGCATTGAGCTTGAGCCCATGGCTCTGGCACCAAGCATCTGTTTCTGTAAGGCCCTTTTGTAGAGTATCCACATAATTTGGGGATTCAATAATGGCGCCCAGTTTGCAGTCATCTGCGAACTTTGTTAGCCAGAGTCCCTTAGTGTTGGCCTGTAGATGTAGAGAAGTAGATGCCAAACAAGAGCGGTCCCAGGACTGAACCCTGAGGTACTCCACTTGTCACTTGTCTGGAGCTGGATTTGGAGTCGGCTACTTTTACAGTGTGGGTTCTATCAGTAAGCCGGTTAGCAACCCATTGGATGATGTAGGGATTAATGCCCAGCTTAGTAAGGTTATCTATGATTCCAGAGTGGGGGATGGTGTCAAAGGCCTTGGCAAGGTCTAGATAAGGCTGTGTGGACCACCTTACCCTTGTCCATGGCTCTGGAGACTGATTCGAATAAGTCAGTCAGGTTCAGTAGACAAGATCGGCCCTTCACGAACCCAAACTGGGTGTGGTCCAGTGTTTGAAGGTTGCCAATGTCTTTGTTTATAAGTTCCATGATAATACGCTCCATGGCCTTGCAGATAAGGCTCGTCAGACTGATGGGATGGTAGTTTCTGGGATCCAAGCTGGATTCCCCCCTTGTGGAGTGGGATAACTGTAGCTCTGCGCCACTCAGTGGGCATGAAACCTGAGGTGAGGCTATGATTAAACATGACACTTAGGTGAGGTGCCAGTAATTTGTAATTGCAACATGTTTTTTCCCAAAATAATCGCTGCATATTTGGTACAGTTTATAGGGTTGCTACATTGTACATCGCATTTATTGTATGCATGTACATGTTTTTGTATCATTGGTATTAGTTTGTACTTAAGTGTGGAAATCAGGTTTGTTGGATTCTGATTTCTCAGTTTGTACTGTGGTATTATTGAGATTTTATTTTATTTTTTGCAGTTTGCATGTATAGTGTGTGTAAACAGGTGACAGTCCTCTCTCTTTTTAACTAATTTGCATTCTTTTAACTTGCTGATTAATGTAATGAATATGTAAGAGGAAGTCAGTATAATTGCACTCGATATAAATTGCAGTAGTACTTTGAAAACAATAATGCCCAGCAGGGTGTGTGTTATTGTGGAAATAACACCCAGCCAGGGCCTCTACACCCCTGGAAGGGCATTATTTCCACAATAACACACACCCTGGAGGGTATTATTGCACTTGGAGAATGAGCTGTCTGTACAATTGTTGTGTTTTACTTATTTTTTTTTATTACTAAACTATTTTGTTTGTGTATATTTGATGTAAAATAGTTCCTTCGCCTAAGGTTTCAAACTTGCTGTAGTATATGTTAATGGTGTCGGAGGAAGCATTTTACATCAAAAATATAACATTTTAAAAAATATCCGGGTATTCACTTTATTTTTTGGCCCCTTACTCCTAAAATGTTTGGTTTGTTGCCAGTCATTGGAGATAGAAGTTGAGTTTCAGACTTTTATTTCCTTCAGAAAATTCATGCTAACACAAATCATTTTATTTAAGCAGGTCTGTAATTTTATAAGAGCAATAATTAAAATCTGTTTCTATATTTGAGCCTTTTTTCCCCCTTTATTATAGGCTTTATCCAGATTTCTTCAGCTGAAAGGTCCAGAGGTATGCAAACCTCTTTACTGCTGCCAGTGGTCGATCTCACTGTCTCTCTGTCGCGCGCACACACACACACACACACACACACACACACACACACACACACACACATACACTCAGTATTTTACTTTTTTTTTTTTTCTTTTACACTCGCTAAACAGCAAAAACGCTGCTTAAATAATGGCGGACATGAAGTTTTTTTCAGTCCGAGCTCCATAGCAGCTTAATATGCTGCTGTGAAGCGGCAGACTCATTTTTTAGCTGGCATTACCTGTAGTTTAACACCCTGCTGGAGAATGTTTGTTCTTCAGTCAGGGTGTGATCTACAGGTAGCCCATTCTCTAAAACTCATTAATGCCTACTGACATATTCCTGTCTTCTGATAGGATAGATCACTGATACGATTCAGAAAGGGCATTAAATGTGAGAAAGTCTTCACAGCAGAAAAACAACTTTTCTTTTCTTGTTCTGCTGTATTAATTTTTTACTTTTAATGCACTTTATTGCAACAATGAATACCTCAGTTTACATACTGTGAATATGTTACAGCAAGGAGAAAGCACTGCTTGTGTGTGCATGTAGTTTTCCTTTAAGGTGTTTTCAACTTGAACGGGATAAGGCACCCCCTGCAGCTAGTGCTATAAGTGTGATTAAACCACAGTGATTATTGTTGTCTGCGTTACATGAGTTAAGGCAGTGGTTCTGAAACTTTGCAAGCTAGAGGACCCCTGTTATAAAGGAAATATTTTGGTTGACCCCTATATTTTGGATTGTGTTTATAGACTGATATTAATAATTTAGGTACTTTTCCGTTATCGGGGCAACACTTCGAATGAGCGCTTTGAATATTGCATTTCAACCGGTACGGTTCTCTTTAACTACAAATCCTTGTATTTCATTTTCACATCCATTTCTGTGCTAAGAGGAACAGGAAACTTACAGTGTCGTAGGGCGCACACTACCTTTTCCAAAAAAAAAAAAAATCAGTACTTTTAATAAAGGATAAAGCCAAATTCAGAAATACTGACACTGAACATGAATGAATGAAAATACATAATACTATCCTAACGATTGCAGTTTAAAAAGTACCATTTATCCCCTCCAAATTTAGGAGTTCTGAAACTGAAATTGAATGAAGGAGAAATGCATCATATTATCTTAATCCAATGCAATTTAAAAACTACCTTCCATCCCCTGCAATGTAGAAGGTATGCTTGACTAAAAATGTCTTCTTTGATTGGTTACCATAAGTAGACGTGTTGCAGCACTGAGCAACTGTAGAAAGGAGCTCTGTGGAAATTATATCACCTCTTACCCAAGATCTGGTTTAAGAACCGTTAATGTAATCACGGAAAAGTATTCAAAATGAAGACTTACGAGGAAATAAACTGTCACAGCACCACATATGAGAAACTTCTATTACAGTGGCAGTGACATATGCATAAACACATATGAAGTCAGCCAACATCTGTTAAACCTTGTCAGTTCTGTGTAAATTCGCAGCTCAGCGACCGCATTTTCAGTGTTGCCCCGATGACGGAAAAATACCATAATTTAATATAAATAAAGCATATGTTGCATTTGAGTAACCCCCCCAAACAGCCATTCCAGTGTTCCATTACTTGGCTGTTTCTCCCCATTTGCCATAAACCCTGTTCAAAACTCTGTGTGCATACTGTTTTTGCTTTACTTCTACAATGATTACAGATATTTGGATTTAATTTAAAACTTTTATTTCAAATTTTGTAGCACAAACACTGATAGACATTTGCAAAGCAAAGCAGTACAATCTCATTGAAAACAGACTTAACATTAAACTTCTCTGCCTTTGAAAATTCGCATTCACTGAAACAGTATTGAAACCCACATTCAAAGAAAATGCATCTGGCTAGTGGCAGATTGTTTACCTTAGGCCGTTTTCAAGTCATAGGCCCCTTGCACAGATTTTTATGTTGCATTCAGAAGTTCTTTGCTTCTTCTTCCTGATTGTATTAAATTATATCCCTTGTATAACACAGCACAACTTGTTAGGGAGTGTTTTAAATATATTGTTTGGAACATTTTTCCAGTAAGCAATGAAACAAAACATATGAAACGATAATGACAAAAGTGCCCAGTTCAGAACATTTCAACTATAAAAGGCCACTCAAACTTCTGTCATTACAATCCACCAATATCAGTCAATATGTGCAATCTCTGCAGAAGTAAAAGTCATCTGAGTAATTCCACATTAAAGAGATCTGTAACTATTGAAAAAGGTTTCTGCTAGCAAGCAACTTTATATTTCAGTGTTTCATCTGCAAATTCAGAGCCTGCTGCCCTTGAATAAATTGCCTATGTGTCATTAAAAAAATGGTGAGCTGTTAATAGTGCAGTAGGCCAGGGAATGGATGGCAAACTTAAAACAGGTTCATAGTTATTAGGCAGCCTTCTGCATTAAAACGCAAGTATGTTACCTGTTGTGTTACTAACACTGTTTTAAAATTCTATCCCACAATAGTGATACCATTTGCTAAACAAAACAGTTGCACATTGTAAACAGACTTGGCATGAGTAGCAATAAACTTTTCCCTTGAAGCTCGCAATTGCATGAAAAATTCAGCTTGGTAGTTGGGGTAAGATTCAAGCTGTTGTTCCTGTAGCTAAGGTACAGGGTTTGAGGCTAAGCAAATTGCTAATCACCTGCAAACCCTAACTAGGGTATTTCACTTTCTCACACACGCACCTCAACCTCTTAGTGCAAGTACTCTGGACAAAGTGTAAAATAAATGGGGACAGATTATAAATATTGCTGTCATGAACTTAGAAAATTGCTAGAATAACAGGATTTGTGTTATGATGCATTTTTCTAAGGATATGAATTCTAAAACTAAAACGTCTGTCATTATTTAGCAACTTCAATCCTTTTTATGATGAACAGATAAACATATGGGGCAAAAACCCAGTTGAAGGGTATGCTACACACACACACACACACACTTATCTCCCTCCCTCCCTCTGACACACCACACCTCTCAACCTCTTAGTGCAAGAAATCTGGAGAAAGCCTGTCGTAATGGGGGGGGGGGGGCGGGCAAAGGCCCCAAACTAGGGACACATTTCAAATATTGCTAGTATAAACTTAGAACGTTTCTAGAATAACATAATATGTGGTAGAATGTATTTTCTGAAAGATATGAAGTCTGAAACTCAAATGCATGTCATTATTTAGTTTTAGTAACTTTAATCATCACAGTGATTTGTCAGAAAAAAAGACAATTTTTATGAGGAACAGACCAAAAATATTAGGCAAAAATCTGTACAGTTGAGAGGTATGTGTCACATACATACATCCCCTTACCCCCATCTTACACCCTCCCATACCTGTCAATCTCTTAGACTAGACTAGAACAAGAATAGAAAATGAATGACACCCTGTGGACTGAATAATGAAATAAACTGGAGATGTCTGCTTTAAAACTTTTTTGAACATAATTGTTTAATTAATTGTTTA